>NC_133385.1:37624652-37690706 GCF_049309525.1 Garra rufa | reverse complement strand
GGAAAAAATTCTGTGGCAATTCCAATTGATTTGGAAAGGCACAAAACTGTCTATATGAAATCTAACATATACAAGTGCATATTAGAACGAAAACCAAGCCACGAGATCAAAGGAACAGCCTTAAGAGCTCAGAGACAGTATTGTGTAGAGGCACATAACATATCTGAGGGAAGTTACAAAAACATTCTGCTGCAATGAAGGTTTACAAGAGTGCATTTTTCTGTACATTTCTTGAATGGAAGAAGTCTGGAACAACCAGGGTTCTTTCTAGAAGTGGCTGCCTATTCAAACTGAGCAATAGTGGTATAATAGTCTTGCTAAGAGAGGTGACCGACAACCTGTTTTTCAGTGGCAGGGACTGTTATGCTTGTCAGGGTAGAAGGAAAGCTGAACGCACCAAACAGTGACAATGACCCTAAGTACACATCCAAAACAACATTGGGGTGATTTAGGGACTACTCAGTGAATGTAATTGAGTGACTCAAACTCAATCAAACATCTTTGGACAGACATAAAAATGGCTGTCATCATAAACCGAAAACATCAAAACCACTGCAAAGGTGATAACTTAAGGGTCTGAATTTTTTTCCTGTTTTTTTTTTTTTTTCATTGTTATTGTGGGGTGAGATGTCATGAGAAGAAAAGTATAGAATATTTACTTCATGAACATCTCTGTTTTACTTGATACCTTCTCAAACTAATTGTTAAGCATTTGTAAAAAAATAATAACAATAATAAAATTATTTAAAAAATGTGTTTGTCCTTGTCAGTCTTTTTTTTTTCAACATGGATGAGTATCGTCGCAATGACCGTGTATCCGGGTAACTCACCAGAACGTGACATTGGTGCAAACCCTCTATATAAGTAAAGGTGACTTGGCTTGCCAATGAGGTGATCTTGTGTATTATTTTATCTTGGATGTTAAAAGCAACCTATAAAAACAGGGCCCAGATCAATTCAGAGTTTGTGTTGAAGTTATAATAAGTCAGTACTTAATGCGTACAAAATGAATTGTTTATAAATACATACATAAACACACTTCTCCAAATTCTTTATAGGGCTTATTGGCTACATCACAGATGAAGTCATGCAGACAAAATTGGAAAATCCAAAATAGACATCAAACATGACCTCTATGTCTCTATGGAGAACCAAAACAAACTTTTACTGGGTGAGACATCTGTTAATACGATATGCCTCTGGCTTTGCACTGGAAGTCAGTTATGAATAGGGAGTGTGTGTGTGTATTTTGTAGACAGCAGGCAGAAAATCTCCTGTTTTCTGGGCTTTTCCTTGTTTGTAGCGCATCTGTGTTTTCCATTATCTCACAGATATTTCCTAAACACTTTCCTCTAGAGTAGGGGTTTACAAACCTGTCCTGGAGGCACCCCTGCCCTGGCACATTTTGTATGTCTCCCTTCTCTAACACACCAGATTTAACTCATCAGTTCATTAGTAGAAACTGCAAGACCTCAATTGGGTTCGTTTGAAAGGAGAGACATACAAAACGTGCAGCACAGAGGGGCCTCCAGGACAGGTTTGAAAACCCCTGCTCTAGAGCATGCCATAATACTTTAAAATGGTTGTAGTCCCACATTTCCTAAAAGCAAAGCACTTGAGCAGATAAAAAAAAAGAAAAAATGTCCAGGTTACGTATGTAACCCTGGTTCCCAGGCGCTATGGGGAACGCCATTGGCGAATCACGCTCTGATATACGAATAAACTGTCCGATAGAGGGGCGTGACGTCCCAGGCGGGTGACGTAAGCGGCCAGAAAGCTATAAAAGCACATGCGCCGGCAACAGCGCCAGCTTCAAAGAGTAAAGCATGTGATCGCAGGGATGCCAGAAGTATGGTTCGAGACGCAGCTCGAGTTCCTGAAGGGGAACGTCCCAGGTTACGTATGTAACCCTGGTTCCCCGAATGGGAATGAGATGCCCATGCCTCCAGAATTCCAAATCCCTGCCTAGGAATAGCTAGGGCAAGAGAACAGGTCTAGGTCATAGAACCTGACAAAGGTGATGGGAGTAGACCATCCCGCTGCATTGCAGACGTCCTGAATTGGGACACCCGAAAGAAGAGCTTTAGAAGCAGCGAGTAGAGTGAGCCTTGATCCCCCAAAGGTAAGGGGAGACCAGAGGACTCATAAGCGGAGCAGATAGCATCTGCGATCCATCTGCTCAAAGTTTGTTTAGAGGCTGGCAACCCTCTCTTGGGTTTACCGTAACACACTAGCAGCTGGTCAGACCTACGCCACAGGGCAGCTCTGTGGACATTATCCGTGAAGGGAAGAGGACAGAATGCCTGAAGCACGAAGGGCTGTGGTGTAGAGGTAGGGACCTTGGGTACATACCCTGCTCTAGGGTAAAGGAACACGTAGGCCATACCAGGCGCAAAGTCAAGATGAGAAGGGGCCACCGAATGGGCCTGCAGGTCCCCCACTCTCTTTAGGGAAGACAGGGCTAAGAGCAACGTAGTCTTTATTGAAAGGAGGCGGTCTGAGATCTCCTTGATAGGTTCGAAGGGGGGATTACAGAGCGTTTCGAGCACCACAGCTAGGTCCCAAGTGGGAACACAGGGTCATGCTGGAGGCCTCAGCCTCAGCACACCGAGGAGACAGCGTGTAACCAGGGGATTTTTGCCCACTGAGAGGCCACCGAGAGGGGTGCGGTAGGCCGAGATTGCCGCCACGAGCACCTTCAAAGTGGAATGGGATATCCCTGTGGAGAAAGGAGCCTCCAAGAACTCTACAACTGTACCAATCGAGCAGTTAACTGGGTCTAACTGGCGGTCTCTACACTATGAAGTGAAGAGCCTCCACCTCAGGGCGTACGCTTTTCTCGTAGAGGGAGCTCTGGACTGGAGGATGGTCTTAAAAAACCTCAGTTAAGAGACCCGATGCTATGAGTTGTGCCCCCTCAGGGGCCACATCCACAGCTTCCACAGCTCCAGGTGGGGGTGGAGAATGGTGCCCCCCGCCTGTGAGAGGAGATCCCTCCTGACGGGAGTCTCCCATGAAGAGCCGTCGAGAAGGGAAATCAGGTCCGAGAACCAAACTCGGCCCGACCAGTACGGGGCTACTAGGAGTAGACCGACCCCGTCCTGAGAGCAGAGAAATCGGGGGAAAGGTACGCAGATACACAGATACACGCACACACACACACTTATACACACACATCAATAAAACTACTGTGTCTGTAATAGAGCAAACGTTTGAGAATATGTGAAATCCATTCAATAATTCAGTCATAATGCAGAAAAAGCTCACAGCAGTGAAGTGGTGACACTCTAAAACATCAAGACTGTAAAATAAACACACACACACACACACACACACACACACACACCTATAAACTGCTGTCTGTAACAAAGCAAAGTTTTAGGAGTATGTGAAATTAATTCAATAATTCAGTAATAATGCAGAAGAAAGCTCACAGCAGTGGGCAAAACTGACACACACTGGAAATGAATTTGAAATCTGCAGTAAACAGTGATGAGAAACAAGCACTGCCTCTTGGGTTTGTCAGTGCAGTGCAGTTTAGGATTGACTATAATCATAATGCAAAAATTAATTTGAAATCATTATTTATAAGAAGAAAATATCTAAAACTTCACAAAAAGTACTCTTTGAGAATGTCTGAATATATTTTAAAGTCCATTACTTATTATATAAGTAAGTAATTATGTCTAAAACAAATAGGGTATTCACTAGCATCTCTTAGCCTGGGTTTCCCCATACTGCCTTGCGCAGCGCGATTTTATTCACGCTGCTAGTCAGTCTGGAAACCATGGACCTAATTTTCACCTCAGATAGGGAACCAATCACAGAACGGGATCCAAATATGGATCCAGCATGGCAGCAGACGCGAAGTTATCTTTCGATGCAGCCTTACACCCAGAGGTGGGTAGTAACGAATTACATTTACTTCGTTACATTTACTTGAGTAAATTTTTGGGGCAACTAGTACTTTTAGAGTATATTTAAAGATAGGTACTTTTACTCTTACTCAAGTAAATTTTTAGTGAAAAAGCTTTACTTCTACTTCGCTACATTTAATGGTGTTCCTCCGTTACTAACAAAATTGTAATAAATATTAGATATCTAAAAGAATTTGTTTATGTGACTTGATCTCAAGTCTCGCGAGACGTTGGAGAGGCTGCTTCGCGAGAGTCTGCTACGCATCTCCCACTTAAGTTCAGCGCGCGTTTAGAAAGAAGCAGAGGATGACGTGTGTGAGTTATCGGGGACAGATCACCCGTGGCCTCAAATCAAGTCTATATGTTTTCACTTCAAGGTGTCAAAAAGAATAGTTTCATAATGCGATGCAGGCTGTGTGCACCAAAACAAAGTGACATCGCTGCACACAAAAATTCCAGCTCCTACCTGAAAAACACGTAGCGGTAAGTGTCAATATGATGCCTACTTGAACCCTATTAATGGTAATTTGGTAACTATGGGCACTTTGACCTTATAATACCATATTTCACACACTGTCCGTGTTTTTCCTCAATATGCGCTTGTGCAAGCAATGACAAATATCTTCTGAACCTTACAAACAACACACGTTCGTTAAAAAAACGTTCATTCTAAACGTCTGCATGTTTTCATATCCATTTTCCACAAATCTAAATAAATTGAAGTGCATACTGTGACATTATATACAAATTGGTACACTTCACTAAAGTTTTTTTGTGACACCTCACCTATCGTTAAGTGCAGAACATGTACAAAAATAAAAACGGCATTGCATTTTAATTTATTCCCATCTAATGAATGCATGTACTTATAAAATGTAAGAATAAAGTAAATAAATGTTCAATTCAATTCAAGTTTATTTGTATAGCGCTTTTCACAATACAAATCGTTGCAAAGCAGCTGTACAGAAATGTAGGCTACTACAATATATTTAGTAGCTTATTAGTGGTGAATACTGTATGTTAAGTCGATTTACATATGATATAAATGTTAAAATCTGTAACTGTGTAATCAAACAGATGATGAACACTAATTGTAATGATTATGTGCTATAATCAAACTTGTAGGAAAATTATGTAGTGCTGTATGTTGTTTCAAGGCTGGCATCATCTGCATTCCTCTGAGGGGTTGGCATCATCTCTTCTTCTGAATCCAGACTGAATCTTGTGTAAATCCTAGTTACCACTAGGGATGCACCGATACGAATCGGCCGATCATGCTTGCGCGTTTTGTCAGTAAAGCCGGTTCTGTAATCAGCGGTAAATGCCATCAGGTGCGTGATTTCACGTTGAGCCGTATATACTACACACAGCCGTTGTTTACCGACGAGCTGCGCAAATCAATGTTCATTATCAGTGTGAATGTGCGCAGCTTGTCAGTGAACAACGGCTGTGTGTAGTATATACGGCTCAACGTGAAATCACGCACCTGATGGCATTTACCGCTGATTACAGAACCGGCTTTACTGACAAAACGCGCAAGTGATCGGCCGATAAGGATCGGTGCATCCCTAGTTACCACGGGATGGAAATCCCGTGGCAGAGACAGAGAAACAAATAGAGAAATAATTAGCGTAGCTGCTGTTCCAACTTCCAACCAAACAAAAATGATGTTCAGCCCAAGCTGAAGAATATTAATGTGCATTTGATCAGATGTAACTGAAGTACAACGTTATGAGATACATTATGTGAATGTTTGGCTAAAGAGATGAGTCTTTAATCTAGATTTAAACATAGAGAGTGTGTCTGAACCCCGAACGTTATCAGGAAGGATATTCCAGAGTTTGGGAGCCAAATGTGAAAAGGCTCTCCCTCCTTTAGTGGACTTTGCTATCCTAGGTACTACTAAAAGTCCAGAGTTTTGCTCCTTAGGGAGCGTGAGGGATTGTAGCGTAGTAGGAGACTAGTTAGGTATGCAGGAGCTAAACCATTAAGGGCCTTATAGGTAAGAAGTAGTATTTTGTAAGTGATACGGAACCTAATAGGTAGCCAGTGTAGAGACCGTAAAATTGGGGTAATATGATCATATTTGCTTGATCTGGTAAGGACTCTAGCAGCTGCATTTTGGACTGTAGCTTATTTATTGAAGAAGCAGGACAACCACCTAGTAGTGCATTACAATAGTCCAGTCTAGACGTCATGAATGCATGGACTAACTTTTCTGCATCAGAAACAGGTAACATGTTCCTTAGCTTAGCAATGTTTCTAAGATGGAAGAATGCTGTTTTTGTAACATAGGAAATATGATTTTCAAAAGACAGGTTGCTGTCTAATATAACACCCAGATTTTTGACTGTAGAGGAAATAACAGTACATCCGTCTAGTTGCAAGTTGTAGTTTAAGAGATTCTGTGTACTGTTTTTTGGTCCAATAAGTAATATCTCAGTCTTATCTGAATTTAATAGTAGAAAATTATTGGTCATCCAGTCTTTCACATTTTTAACACACTCTGTTAACTTTGCTAAGTTAGAAGTTTCATCTGGTCTTGTTGAAATATATAGTTGAGTATCATTAGCATAACAATGGAAACTAATCCCATATTTCCTAATAATATTACCGAGGGGTAACATGTAAATTGAAAATAGCAGAGGACCTAGGACAGATCCTTGTGGCACTCCATACTTTACTGGTGATAACTGCGACGACTCCCCGTTTAAATAAACAAAGTGGTAGCGATCGGACAGGTATGATCTGATCCATCTTAAAGCCTGCCCTTGAATACCTGTATAGTTTTGTAATCGATCTATGAGTATGTCATGATCTATAGTGTCGAACGCAGCACTAAGATCTAGTAAAACTAGCAATGAGATGCAGCCTTGATCAGCCGCAAGTAGCAAGTCGTTTGTGATTTTTACAAGTGCAGTTTCTGTGCTATGATGGGGCCTGAAACCTGACTGAAATTCTTCAAAGATATTATTATTTTGCAAGAAGGAGCACAATTGAGCAGACACAACTTTTTCTAGAATTTTAGACATAAATGGAAGATTAGAAATGGGTCTGTAATTTGCCAGTTCACTAGGGTCTAGCTGTGGTTTCTTAATTAGAGGTTTAATAACCGCTAGTTTGAATGGTTTTGGGACATGACCTAGAGATAGCGATGAGTTAACAATATTAAGAAGTGGTACTTCTGCTACAGGTTATAACTCTTTTAGTAATTTAGTGGGTACAGGATCTAATAGGCATGTTGTTGGTTTTGATGTGGTGATAAGTTTATTTAATTATTTCTGTTCTATAGTTGTAAAGCACTGCAGTTTTTCTTCGGGTGTAATGACTAATGTTGAAGTATCAGTTGCTGTAGTATCTATATTAGTTATTGTATTTCTAATGTTGTCTATTTTATCAGTAAAGAAATTCATAAAGACATTACTATTAAGCTGTGCAGGAATATTCAGGTCAGGAGGTGTTTGGTTATTTGTTAATCTAGCCACTGTGCTAAATAAAAACCTTGGATTGTTTTTTTTTTTTTCTATGAGTTGGTGGATGTACTCGGCTCTAGCAGCTTTTAAAGCCCGTCTATAGCTGGACATACTGTTTTTCCATGCAATTTTAAAAACTTCTAAGTTAGTTTTTCTCCATTTACACTCAAGATTACAAGTTTCATTTTTTAGAGAATGGGTATTACTGTTGTACCATGGCACAGTACGTTTTTCTCTAACCATTTTTAGCTTGATTGGGGCAACAGCTTCTAATGTATTAGAGAAGATAGTGCCTATGTTACTAGTCATTTTGTCTAGTTCATGTTTATTTATGGGTGCACAGAGCAGTTGAGATAAATCAGGCAGGTTATTTGTGAACCTATCTTTGGTAGTAGGAACAATAGTTCTGCCCAGACGATAGCGCGGAGCTATATAGATAACATCATTAATACGCAGCATGCACGATACGAGGAAATGATCAGTAACATCATCGCTTTGAGGTGCGATATCTATATCAGTAAGATCAAGTCCGTGCGATATAATTAGATCTAGTGTATGATTAAAACGATGAGTGGGCCCGGTGACATTTTGCTTGACTCCAAAAGATTTTATCAGGTCAGTAAACGCAAGTCCTAACGCATCATTTGTATTATCAACATGAATGTTAAAATCTCCAACAATTAATGCTTTATCAAAATTAACCAATAAGTCAGAAAGGAAATCTGCAAATTCTTTTAGGAAATCTGTATACGGCCCTGGAGGTCTATACACAGTAGCCAGAGCAAGAGATAGGAGAGATTTCTTTTGCATATCTGACAGAGTAACATTAAGTAGAAGTACTTCAAATGAATTAAACCTGTACCCTGTTTTCTGGGTAACATTGAAAATATCACTATAAATTGTTGCATCACCACCGCCACGACCAATCTGACGGGGCTCATGCTTATAACAGTAGTTTGGTGGAGTAGACTCATTCAGACCAATATAGTCGTTTGGTTTTAGCCAAGTTTCAGTCAAGCAGAGTACATCAAAACTATTATCTGTGATCATTTCATTTACAATAAGTGCTTTGGGTGCGAGTGATCTAATGTTTAGGAGCCCAAGCTTTAAAAATTGTTTTTGTTCATTTATTGTGCATTTTTCTGGTCTAATCACGATTAGATTTGTTCTAGATCCTGCATTAAATTTTTGTTTTGACCTCACTATTCGAGGAACAGACATAGTCTTTATCGATTGGACAGCACCAATACTATCGTTTAAGTGTGCATAACAAAAGCCATCATCGCAACTATTTGAAGATATGCTTACTAGTCAAATGGAGCGCAGCGTCCTGGAGATGTTGTCCTACAGGAGTTCTGCTCCGACTCTGCTGGGGTGCAGGCCATCAGCGCGGAAAAGCCTAGGGCGCTCCCAGAAAAGATTCCAATTATTAACAAAGAGCAGTTTCTGTTCTTTACACCATGACAACAACCATTCATTTAGAGCAAAAAGTCTGCTGAACCTTTCGTGTCCACGTCGATACGTGGGAAGCGGTCCTGACACGATGATCCTCGTCGCGGGAGATGAGCTGCTTTTTAAAAGGAGACTGCTTTTAAAAGGAAGAGGTGCTTAGCCCAGCACATTATTCATTTGCACCATTAATCACACAATATATACATAATAATTCATATATATATATATATATATATATATATATATATATATATATATATTATATGAATATATATGAATTATTAGTTCATACACAAACATAATAACAAACACACACTCTGCACACACACTTTCTCTGTTGTACTCTGTTAGCTTGTTTAAATGCAGATGCTGACAAATTTTGTGTTGTAAATGTGAAAATAAAGACAGAGTTAACAGTTAGAAAAACGTCTGGGTGTGTTTGAAATTTTATTGAAAATGACAGTTTATGTGATGTTTATGTGCCCATCACAGGACTGAGATAGGCTACTTTACTTCAGCCTATGTTTTATATAAGCAGAACAAAGAGACTTTCAAGGAGAGGTGTGTGGAAGCTTTCCAAATAGTTTCCAAACAGGGTTTTTGCTTCATATCAATCAGATCAGAAGTAACTAGTTACTTAAGTAGTTTTTCCAGCGGATACTTTTTTACTCTTACTCAAGTAACTATTAAGATTGTTACTTTTACTCTTACTTGAGTAAATATTTCCACAAGTACTTGTACTTTTACTTGAGTACAGATTTTGGGTACTCTACCCACCTCTGCTTACACCGTGTCTACACCGGACGCAACAGTTGTCACGCCGCGCTGCAACAGCTAAAGTCTGTCTACACTGGACGCGACAAAGCGACCGTAGCAAATTATTTACACTTTGTGTGAGCACGTCATAAATAGAACGCGGCAGCAGATTACTTTTGGGCGCCGCGTCCAGTGTAGACAGCATAATAGGTTCTAATGTCATTTGTCGCGTCGCGCCGCTCGCGTCCGGTGTAGACACGGTGTTAGATAGTGTTCTAAGTAGTTTAGAACGCAAGTTTATTTTGAAAAAAGAGCAACTTTTGGCGTTCGCTCTACATACCTCATCCGGTATAATTGAAACGATTGGCTATGAGCTACGCACAGGCGCATTTGATAGACATTCGTATCGCCCAATAAACGGCTCTGGGCATTCGTAAACCACGCCTCAAATATGAGAAAATGAACATGTGGTTCCCAGACCACGATTCATGACGAACTTGTCATGACGTGGTTTGGCGTTAGCCAGGCTAAGCATCTCTATGGATTTCTATACAGGCCTCTGGCGGTTACACTGTGAAATGGCTTGTTTTTCTTTCTATGCTCCCACCAGATGGTGCTAATCTGTCTTCAAAAAATGGATTTGAAAGGCCTAGTCTCTATTTTAATCTGAAATACTGGATTCATTGAAAAATATTTTTTAAAAATTATTATTATTCTTTTTTTTTTTTTTACTATTTTCAGTGGGAAAAATCGATCATTATTATTGCATAAATAATCATTAGTACCATAACATTCTCTAAAAATACAAAGGAAAAAAGAAAAAATATTATGGAACAAAAATATATTAGATTGGTTTTACTGAAGAAAAAAAAAAGTTACGTTTCAGGTGTCCGGTCACTTTTGACCGTGAGGACCCTTCGTGTGACTCCCAAATGAGGACCGCACAAGGGTTAAATGTTTCATTAATATAACATGTTATAAAATAAATGCATAGTGATATCATTGCTTGAACCAGTGAATCGTTTTTCCGAACTGTCTGAATAAAACAGTTTGCTGAAATGAATCAGACTTTGCATCACTAGTATATATTTTGTTAATTAGCTTTTTTTCATATTGTCCTAAATAGCCACAACAGTAACATGCAGTATTCAACAGCAGAATTTATAGTTCAGTTTCTCTAAGTGCAGTGCACTTGCAATAAGGAACCACATTTTTCTGATTGGCTTTACTGATTTTTGATTGATTTGGATGCATCTAGAATGAACAGACAAATTGCTTTTTGCTGGAATCTTATTGCATCTCATCTGGTTATAACAAGGTGGTAATGTCTATCCACTTCAGCTATATACCATGTGGAGGTGAATGATAACTTAACACACATATGATGTTTGATTAAACAAGGTTCAGGAGGAGCACGATCAGATAATCAACCCATTCGGCACAGGTGCAACCTGTTTAACCAATCATTCAATCAGCGCATCCTCTATATATATTACCAGCCGTCTTACCTCCATCCAGCGATAGTTTCTTGGCATCCCTCCTCCACCCCTACTCCCCACTTCTAATCTGTTTCGATCCTACACTAGCAGGGGGAGTTCTCTGGTTCCGGCCTGTATTACGGCCCGGAACCCTTCCCCAGGACAGCACGCCAAAATATGCTTAATACTCGCTCAAGCAGATTAGATGTAAGGGCGAACTCGTGAAATAGTAAGCGCATGCAACATGACATTATTGAACAAACAGTAATTCATAAACAATACAGGCAAAATGAATGAGAAATCTTGTTCTTGATTTCTCCCTCTAATGTCACTAAAAATGGAAGTGTCGTTTCTACTGGGCAAATGGAAGCTCATGGCAGCTTTCTCTGGGCAGTTTGGCTGGTGAGAGGTGGACAACAATGCAAGTAAAGTGTTGAGTAAATGTATGTATGTTTAGTTAAAAAGATGGGTCTGGTAACATTTGTATAGGAACTGGTGTCACTTCTTTTGATGTTAAACTGTATAACAGAACATTAAATACTTGGACAAAAGAAAACAGAAAATGAAATATATAAAACAATGAAACTAAACCGAGGACAATGGATGGCATACAACAACACAAACAGAATAACAAACAGAGAGCTACAATATTTTGCTGTCATTTAGAAAATGTGTTAGAGAGAGAGATAGTCATTGTGGAAACTGTGTGTGTGTGTGTGTGTGTGTGTGTGTGTGTGTGTGTGTGCGTGCACATGCACACATTCCTTTCAAAATAAAAGTCGTTGATCACAGTCAGTCTGTGACAATCATTATTGTTAGACTAAAAATATTCAGCATTGTAACTAGAAAAGTAATGCTACAGTACAGTCATATCAGTCACTGAGCATCTGAATAAAAAAAGTATACTTTGGGCTTAAGTGGGCAGTTCTAGCAAATATAAGTTGCAAACTGGATTAGACCTTTTTCTAATGGTTAGAACAGAATAGAATAGAATAGAATAGAATAGAATAGAATAGAATAGAATAGAATAGAATAGAATGCTTTGATTTTCTTAAAAAACTTTTTCCAGCGAACGTATCTAAACCACTCTGTGTGTGTGTGTGTGTGTGTGTGTGTGTGTGTGTGTGTGTGTGTGTGTGTGTGTGTGCGTGCGTGCGTGTGTACCCATAAAACATGTAAACACAACATTTTTTTCACAAAATTTTGCCCTTGTGGGGACATTTCTTAGGTCCCCATGAGGAAGCAGGCTTATAAATCATGCACAATGAGTTTTTTTGAGGAAGTAAAAGTGTGCACAATCTCCTGTGAGGGCTAGGTTTAGGTGTAGGGTAGGGTTAGGGCGATAGAAAATACGGTTTGTACAGTATAAAAACCATTACACCTATGGAATGTCCCCATAAAACATGTAAACACAACGTGTGTGTGTGTGTGTGTGTGTGTGTGTGTGTGTGTGTGTGTGTGTGTGTGTGTGTGTGTGTGTGTGTGTGTGTGTGTGTGTGTGCATTTACACTTTTATTCTGAAATAGAGAGGGTGTTCTAACAGCAGAGCTGCTGATTAGTGGAGGCTCTTACATGCTGGACTCTGAAATTTGAAACCAAGGGAGGGGAAAGAAGTAGAGGAAGAAAGAGTGATACAAGAGACAGTGACTTTCTCTTTTGAGTACAATAAATTTAAAGAGAGAGAGGAAAAGGGTGCTGAATGTGTAAAGAATGCAAGAGGTTTGGGACAGAGTGGAGTATGCAGGAAGAGAGAGAGAGACAGAGAGAGAGAGAGAGAGAGAGAGAGAGAGAGAGAGAGAGAGAGAGAGAGAGAGGGAAAATGTGAGTCAGGAGGGAGGGAAGTACAGAGGAGAGGTGATGTCAAAGCAGCTGAGCTCAGAGAGTAAACAGAGCTTAGGACTGCAGCATGTGTTTATCTGTAGAGCTGAAGGGGCGCAGCCAAAGGGCATGCCGCATTCTCTTCTCAAACCACAGCTCTGTATCCTGCATTACCCTACTCATCATCTTCCTCCTGTCGGCTCAGGGGTCAGCCTGGCCATATGGTAGGTCTGATTTATTTGCTTTCAACAAGAGTCAGACTCTTTTGTTGTCTGAGAGCCAGTGTCAACTGAACTATCCCTTACTCTTTCTCTCTCTCTCTTTCTTAATGTTTTTGTGATGTTCTAAAAGAAAAAAAAAACATCTGAGTTAATGGAATGTGAAAAGGAGGTTTTTAGAAAGGTCAAGATGCATTTATTTTTCCAAGTGAAATGGGTCGAATTTATTGTTTTTGCATTGTATGTGGATTCAAATCTACAAATCGAAATAAACTTCACAGAGTGAGTACATAACAAATGTGAACTGAAACTATAAACTTCATAATACCCATTCAAGGGATCTTCCTGTCTTAATCTTACAGACCCCTAGATTAGATATACATTGAGACTTTTTCTGGCAATGATAACGAGACAGATCATTGACTTTGTATTCCTTTACTCACCACCCTTTGGCAAAGACCGGACAAAGAAGAAAAAAAAGTAATTCCATGGAACCCTTCCCCTTGACATCCTCAAGTCACATTTTGAAAACAAGTATTAGTTCGAATAAGGGTTATGCCTTACCTCATGTGCAGACATCCAAAAATACATTGGAGAATTCCACAGAACATCCCTCACGCACAGGAAACAAATACATTAATGTTGGACTGTAGTTTTCTGTAGTGTGGGTGAAAGCATATAGAGTTAGTAGAGGTTATTCAGAGTAAGAGCCCTGCCAAGACCCAGAGGAGTTTCTTGTTCCATGGCTGTTAAATCATTCAAACCTGTGGAATATCCAACTGCTATACTAAACTTTAAAGTTTGGACTTACATGTCAAACATTATTTATAGTGAAAGATTCTGTAGTAATGCTGTAATAAACTTAATGAAGAAAATTCACTAAGAATGCTAAAAACATTTTTTATTTTTATACGCTATCTTGAATTCAGCTGTGTTCAGGGCATAATTATTTATGAAAGTAGTTTCCAATCCTGTTTCTGAAAATATGGTGTCATGTAAAAAATGTTTTTTGCAGTGAGGGAACTGGACCTATTAATTTAAGAGTATATCTAAATATAGTTTTGTTGTAACTTTATAGCTTTGAATCTTAACTAGTCATTGGATGTGAACCTACCTTGGCTAAAAAACAAAACAAAACCAAAAAGTCCAATCCGCTTTCTGCTTACAAACAGACACCTCCCACACTACTGTTCCCTGTTTTTCTGGAGTGATCACACAGTCATACACAAACACACACAAATATGAGGTCATCGGGTGATTAAATCACAGCACTGGAACATTGTCCCTCTTCCCTGTGAGCTGTGTGTAAAAGTGTATTTGGAATGTACTCAACCATGGCTGAACTAATACTGGACTTCTTATTTTATGTATTTCTAGTCTGTCTGTGCGTGTTAAAGTTTGTCATATAAACCCAATAAATGTTGTTGTTCAGAGCTTTTTTAAGGGCTGAGGGTAGCAGCTACAGACTGTATAGTCAGCTGAGTGATGATTTCATTCATCTGGAGGAACACATAAATTGTTTTACTGGTAAAGAATTAATCGGAAATAATGTCAACTGTTACAGAGTGCCCGGTAACCCCACTAGAGGGCACTCCTGTATGGACTCTTCTTGTTATGTGTTCACTCAATCTACCCTGCTTCACCCTTGTCTGTGTGTCTTGTTTTCATTGGTTCCTCTGTTCTATGTGTCAGTCTCCCATTGGTTGGTTTTGTCATGTGACCCCTAGTGTTTGATATAAAAGCCACTCCCTTCCCCATCTGTTTTGCTGATTGGTTTTTAGCCCGGAGCGTTTTCCTAGTTTCCGGTGTTCCTTGTTTCCCTGTTTATTTTCCTAAGCCTTGCCCTTGTGTTTTTAATCCTGGACTGTTTCTGTATTTTCGAACCTTGCTGCCTGCCCCTGACTATTTCACCTGTTCACTGCATTACTCTTCTGATAATCTCGTTTTTTCCTGTTTGCCGTCTTTTGAACCCTGCCTGTTTTGACTACGTCTGTGTTATCTCAATAAAGCTCGCATCTGGATCCACGCCTCAGTCTTCCAGACCCCCTTTGTGACAGAATGATCAGCCAAACCCGGATCCAGCGGCTTTATTCAACAACCAGCTTGATCATGGACTCAAGTCGACCAGCTACTACAACTGCAACAAGGAGATCTACCCATTGAGTAATATGTTCACCAGTTTTGTAAGCTTTCATATCAAGTACCTTTTTATGATGAAGTGTGGCTTAAGGACCTATTCCGTTTTGGAATTAATGAACCCACTAAATCACTGTTACCAGGAGGGGAATTTAAATGCACGCTGAAGGACCTGATTGAATATGCGTTGTTGTTAAATGGCTCTCCCTTTACACAGAGGAGGACAACAATGTTCCCACAGTGAATGCCAGCCCAGAACCACTGCACAAGATGTCCGCCAGCCCAGAGCCACTTCACAAAATGGCTGCCCTTCCAGAGTATGCTCATAAGATGGCCGCCCTTCCAGAGTCTTCTCACAAGATGGCCACCCTTCCAGAGCCTGCTCACAAGATGGCCACCCTTCCAGAATCTGCTCATAAGATGGCCGCCACGCCAGAGCCTGCATCCAAAATGGCAGCCAAGCCAGCACCCGCTAATGCCCGTCAGCCAAGCCAGCACCCACTAACGCCCCGCCAGCCAAGCCAGCACCCGCTAATGCCCGTCAGCCAAGCCAGCACCCGCTAATGCCCCGTCAGCCAAGTCAGCACCCGCTAACGACCGTCAGCCAAGCCAGCACCAGCTAACGCCCCGTCAGCCAAGCCAGCACCCGCTAACGCCCCGTCAGCCAAGCCAGCACCCGCTCACGCCTTGTCAGCCAAGCCAGCACCCGCTCATGCCAAGTCAAGTCACGTCACAGCTGCTGTTCCTGCTAAGTCAAGTCATGTTACAGCTACTGATCCTGCAAAGTCAAGTCATGTCGCAGGTGTACTTCCAAGGCCAAGTTCAGTCGCAGCTGTTCCTTCAGTCAAATCAAGACACAGCAGCACTTCCTGAATCAAGTCAAGAGACAGTTTCATTTCCCGAGTCAAGACACAGCTTCACTGCCTGAATCAATTCAAGACACAGCTTCACTGCCTGAATCAAGTCAAGACACAGCTTCACATCCTGAGTCAAGTCAAGACACCGATTTACATTCTGAGGCAAGTCAAGACATAACAGCACTCCCTGAGTCAAAACAAGTCACGGTTTCACACCCGAGTCACCTCAAGATACTACAGCACCTCCTGAATCACATCAAATAGCAGCTGCTCCAACAAAGTCAAGCCAAGTTGCAACTGTTCCTTCAAGTCCAGGTCAAGTCACAGCTGTTCCCTCAGAGACAAATCAAGTCACAGCCGCTCCTTTAACGTCAAGTCACAGCCGTTCCAGCCAAGCCAAGTCAAGTCACAGCTGTTCTGTCCAAGCCAAGTCAAGTCACTGCCAAGCCAAGTCAAGTCACAGTTGTTCCAGCCAAGCCAAGTCAAGTCACAGTTGTTCCAGCTAAACCAAGTCAAGTCACAGTCGTTCCTTCAAGGTAAAGCAAGGTCACATGTTCTCCCCCAGAGCCAAGTCACGTCTCGCCCAAGCGTCCTGAGCCACGCCACGCCTCGCCCGAGCATCCAGAGCCACGCCACGCCTCGTCTAATCTGCCAGAGCCACGCCATGCCTCGACTAATCTGCCAGAGCCTCGGCATCTCTTGATTGCCAGTGTTATGGACCCTCCCTTTAATGTCAGTGCGGGCTGCAGGCATGTCAGTAGAGCCGACGCTTCCGAAACCACGCAGTGCCTGTGCCCCCAAGCCACGCAGAGCCTACGCTCCCAAGCCTTACACCCTCAAGCCTGATGTGCATCCCCATAACCACCGCACTGCCCAAGATGGCCATCGCCATTTTAAGTGTGTGGGCTGCACACTGTGCTTCAGAGGCCTTATCTGCCCACGAGTCTGCTCCGGAGGCCTCGTCTGTTCATGAGTCCTCTGCACTAATGCCTCTTATCCCTGCTCTGCCCGCACCGCCAAGGCTCCCTGTCTGCCCTGTCACGGCTATGGAGGCCGTTCCTGAAGTCCCTGTCTGCCCTGTCACGGCTATGGAGGCCGTTCTTGAATTCCCTGTCTGCCCTGTCAAGGCTATGGAGGCCGTTCTTGAATTCCCTGTCTGCCCTATCACAGCTGTGGAGGCCGTTCCTGAAGTTCCTGTCTGCCCTGTCACGGCTATGGAGGCCATTCTTGAATTCCCTGTCTGCCCTATCACAGCTGTGGAGGCCGTTCCTGAAGTTCCTGTCTGCCTTGTCACAGCTATGGAGGCCGTTCCTGAAGTTCCTGTCTGCCTTGTCACAGCTATGGAGGCCGTTCCTGAAGTCCCTGTCTGCTCTGTCACGGCTGTGGAGGCCGCATGTGCTCTATCTGTGCCGCCCTGGTGGGCTCCTGCTCCGTCTACGCCACCCTGGTGGGCTCCTGCCCCATCTGCGCTGCCCTGGTGGGCTTCTGCTCCGTCTGCGCCTCCCTGGTGGGCTCCTGCCCCATCTGCGCTGCCCTGGTGGGCTTCTGCTCCGTCTGCGCCACCCTGGGGGGCTCCTGCTCCGTCTTCTCCCTCCCTGCCGCCCTCCAGGATTATGTGTGCTATGTTGTTCTGGAGCATCTGGAAGCCGCTCTTTGGGGGGGGGGGCTATGTTACGGAGTGCCCGGTAACCCCACTAGAGGGCACTCCTGTATGGACTCTTCTTGTTATGGGTTCACTCAACCTACCCTGCTTCACCCTTGTCTGTGTGTCTTGTTCTCATTGGTTCCTCTGTTCTATGTGTCCGTCTCCCATTGGTTGGTTTTGTCATGTGACCCCTAGTGTTTGATATAAAAGCCACTCCCTTCCCCATCTGTTTTGCTGATCATTGTTTAGCCAGGAGCGTTTTCCTAGTTTCCGGTGTTCCTTGTTTCCCTGTTTATTTTCCTAAGCCTTGCCCTTTTGTTTTTAATCCAGGACTGTTTCTGTGTTTTCGAACCTTGCTGCCTGCCCCTGACTATTTCGCCTGTTCACTGGATTACTCTTCGGATTATCTTGTTTGTTCCTGTTTGCCGTCTTTTGAACCCTGCCTGTTTGACTACGATCCACACCTCAGTCTTCCAGACCCCCTTTGTGACAGTCAACACTAAACTGCTTCAGGAAGCTACCTTTAAAAACTATTAACTGTTAATGTCATTATGTTCAGATCTAAAAAAAAAAAAAACTTTCAAACCAACACTCAGTAATGACTATGTTGGATATTCTGTCTGTCTTTTGGTTTGCCTGATGCCAGGGCAGAGTCAGAGACAGCCAAAAATGATCTTTAAAAAAATGTTTACAGGATCTACTAAATCTTAAAATACTAAAATACGAAATGATACTATTACTACTAAGAGCTAATGGCATTTGAAACTCACATATGTTTGAATCAGGTTTTACTGTCCACAAAAATACATGTAGACCAATCAGGTGACTATGCTTCTTTACCCAACCTTACTCATTATAGTAATAATACATATTTTAAACAGTGCTTAAAGGGGTCATTGGATGCAAAGTTCAGTTTTACATGTTTGAACATAAATGTGTGCTGGCAATGGGGAAAATAATGCTGATTTTGTATGTTTTCCCACTGACAAAGAAATTATCAGTTTATAATTTTAATGGTAGGTTTATTTTAACAGTGAGAAACAGAATAACAACAACAACAAAAAATCCAGAAAAAAATGCATTTTAAAAAACTTACAAATTGATTTGGATTTTAATGAGTGAAATAAGCATTTGATCCCTTGGCAAAACCTGTGGCAAAACCCTTTTTGGCAATCACAGAGGTTTTTTGTTTTTTGTAGTTGGCCACTGTCATATTCGGGTCCTCCTCCGACTCCGTCCTGTCGTTTCACCTGTGCGCTGTCACTGTCAGTTGCACTTGGTGTTTGTTTTGATCCTGTCTTTGTCAATTTCAAGTTGTGAGCAATCAGCGCATCACCGGCGCAGTGTGCTCAATCAAGCCGCACCTGTCTCTTATTTCCGCTGCCTATTTATGTCTTGTCTTTGTCTTCTGTCGGCGTGGGTATGTCTTGTTTTTTTACGCTTTATGGCTGATGTGTTTAACCATCTCTTGCCATTCTCACTCTGAACTGTGTCCAGGATCCTCAGGTGAGGCATTAATTATTCTTTTGTATTCCGTACTGTGATGCCGCATTGGAGCGCCGGTCAATCCTCTCGGCTCTCTCTCTCTCTCTCTCGCTCTCTCTCTCTGTGGATGTGTGCGCTGGATTGCCACACTTTTCTTTTATGTTTTGCTCTTTTGCTGATTTTGCGTTCTGAAGTTTTCTTAATAAACTTTCACTTTTGTTCTCTGCATTTGAGTCCGCACGCACTTTGTTGACAGCCACCAGGTTTTGCACACATTGCCCCTTCCAGCGTCCCTTTGGTGCAGTTGTCCTGTCCCCTTAGCAGAAAAACACCCCAAAGCCAGGAAAGTTCTCTTTACATTAAAGGAACATTCCCCTAACCTTCCCAGTATATTCCCAGAACATTCTCAGATCATTCCCCTATTCTCTTTACTCTGCTGGCAGGGTAAATTATTTCAATCATTCAGCACTCCCAGGTCCCATATTTGATTTGACTTTAACATTACATTTATTTTTATTTACCACTGAATTAATGGGATGTGCTTTGTTCTTCTTTGGTCAGTAAACAAAAGCGCTTTGATCAAAATTATGCCCTCTTCAGTGTCAAATCTCTTTGAAATCACAATATTTACGCTGGTATATATATAATAATTATAAATAATTATTCAATAAAGAGATCAATAAACAAATGTTTTTCAATAAAACAAAATGACCGTTATTATTATCTTTTATTATTATTACATGAATGCACAGCTTTCTGTAGAAAACAAGAGAAAGCATGTTCTGTAGAAACATGTGCAGATCAGAGGAGTGTAGTAAAAAAAAAAAAAGATGCAAACAAGCCCACGTGTTTATGATTTGTATGCTTTTCAAACTATCCTCATCGGATCATTATAATGTGTTTTGACTGCTCTAATTTCTACACTTTATTAAAAGCTTATTTCAGACATAAAGTCAGACATGATCAGACACCTGAATCACCAAAAAGAAAATCTAAAATTTAAGCAACCATTATAGTGATCAGTGTTTGCATTAGTTGGGATCTTAACAGCAGGTTCTTTAGCAATGCTCGATCTTCACTTAATCACTTAATCATACAATTATTATTTAATTATCATGCTGGGAACTAGAAATTTGCCATAGCTCATTCGATTTGAGTTCTGCTTCCGTTGTTAAGTTTTAGTAATATTTAAGTGCAATTAATTATTTTTTATTTATTACATTTAACTGTGACTCTATCACAGAGCATGTCTCTATCGGCTCTAAGGGCTCTTTGCCATGAAAAATGTTGAAGACCCCTGATTTAGAATGAATGCTTAAATAAATGATTCATATTATTGTTTTTATATTATAATTTGTCTCACTGTAATTTGTGACGTCAGTCTGTACTGCCTAATGTTGTGTTTTACTTGTTAGATTACAGGTTTCTATACAACTACTGTCCAGGGCCCGAGTGGAGTGTGATGTGTAGGGGATGCTGTGAATATGAGGTCATCCACTGTAAATGCCCTATTCAGGGCTCTCCGGTAGGTTATGCAGTGCCATGCTGTCGTAATGCTGTAAATGAATGCGATCCCTGCATCATCCATCCTGGTGAGCAAATAACAAACAAACACATTTACAACTATTTCTCTTTTTTTCCTTCTTGTGATGACTGTTTTATGGCTTGTTCGTGGTTTAATAATAGCTTTATTCGACCCTATATATCAGAGGTGGGACCAAGCCATTGTTTTGCAAGATTCATTTGTTAAGGATTCAGTGATTTTAATGAATCAGTTGAGTTAAATATTTAATAACTTGCTAACTTGGTAAGTAGGAAGAATAGAGTGAACTTTATATGTAGGCTACATATTTTATGAGTTTGACATGAAAAAAAAATCTATTTATGTTTGAAAGGTTTAGCCAATTATTATGCTACTGCTGTTTCAATATACATCTGTGTTTCATATTGTTGTAAGTGGTTTATATTGATTATATGTCATTTAAATGTCTAAAACATTAAATATCCTAAACATTATGTGGATAAAAACAATACAAGCGCTCACTTAGCAAGTCCCTCTCTAGCTCAGTGCCAAAAGCTGCGCTAATCATACCAGTGTGATATATATCATACAGCCTATATTGATCAAAACTTGTTTTAGAAGGTAGGCCATAAAGACTTGCCGAGTCACAGGGTTCAAGTCCAAATCAAGTCTCGAGTCATTGCAGTCAAAGTCTAAGTCGAGTCGCAAGTCTTCTTTGATTATGTCAAGTCAAGTCACAAGTCATCAAATTTGGGACTCAACTCTGCTATACATTCATTCAGTCAGTCATTCTGAGAAATAGTTTGTCACATTCTTTATTCTTGACTGTTTGATGTTTATAAAAAGTTTTACAGCAACAGAAAAGTTCACTGACTTGGTCTTAAAAATGTCTGTACATGTGAACAGCTAGATGTTTGCAATCTAAAAAGAACTGTCAAAATAGTTTAGAAACCGTCAAAACTGTTTTGAAAATGTGGATCTAGGCTCTGTGTGTTAAACTAATTAGATAATAATCATCAGCTTTTACATATCTTACTGTTACAACTATAGTCTGTATTAAAGGTGGTCAAAGAGCCGCCCCACCATAGGCAGGACAGAGCACTTGTTCTGTATGTTCTGTTAATGTTACTGACCATCTCCCAAATGGTCCCTAGGCTCCAACCCTAATTAAAACTCACCTGCCAGTAGCTTTCTAGTAACCCTTCAGACCTTGATTACCTTGTTCAGGTGTGTTTGAATAGGGTTGAAGCAAAACTCTGCGGCTCTCCAGGACAGACATTCGCCACATCTTATAGAAATCAATGTTTTTTGTTTGTTTGTTTGTTTGTTTGTTTTCTCTCTAATTTTTGTTTGTAAAAGTTGTATGTCCTCCACATTGCACATTCTGGTGTGGAACTCCCCTTATCATGACACTGATGATTTGTCATGGTGAGTAATGCTAATGTCTTCACTCTGGTCACAAGGGCTGGTTTAGTTACAGAAATGGCAGGAAACACCAAAAATACCAAAGCAATGTTTATCCTCTAAGCTAGTTCATCAAAACCAAGTCCCAATCTTTAATGCCTCTTTCCAATTCTAGGTGTTTTCCTTTTTCCTCTTCAGGCTGCAGCATATTTGAGAATTGCAAGCGCTGTAACAACGGCACATGGGGCCCAAGGGACGATTTCTTTGTAAAAGGACAGTACTGTGCAGAGTGTCGCCCAGGATGGTCTGGTGGGGACTGTATGAGTAAGTTGCTGACACTGAACTTTTCATCTATTAATATTCATGTAAAACGATATATGTAAGAATGTCTTTCTCTTTAACATGAACATGTGAAATGTGTTTGCTTACTTTAATCATGATAAAGTTTTTTTTAGCAAAAATCAGCCAGCTTAAACAGATCAGCATATTTTGAATAGTTTCACTTATGTACAAAATCACTGACTTAGAATTAAAAACATACAATGACCCATATGCAAATATAATATATGTACATATATGAAATATCAATATATGAAATACAGTACAGACCAAAACTTTGGACACACCTTTGAACCAAAGTTTTCTTTATTTTCATGACTATGAAAATTGTAGATTCACACTGAAGACATCAAAACTATGAATTAACACATGTGGAATTATATACATAACAAAAAAGTGTGAAACAACTGAAAATATGTCATATTCTAGGTTCATCAAAGTAACCACCTTTTGCTTTGATTACTGCTTTGCACACTCTTGGCATTCTCTTGATGAGCTTCAAGAGGTAGTCACCTGAAATGGTTTTCACTTCACAGGTGTGCCCTGTCAGGTTTAATAAGTGGGATTTCTTGCCTTATAAATGGGGTTGGGACCATCATTGTGTTGTGCAGAAGTATATATAGTGTATATATATATATATATATATATTGAATTAAATATTTTATAGAATTAAATATAATTCCACATGTGTTAATTCATAGTTTTGATGCCTTCAGTGTGAATCTACAATTTTCATAGTCATGAAAATAAAGAAAACTCGGTAACACTTTCTATGAAGCCCCTATTTATAATACATTATAAGGGTATGTCTAAGGCATTATAATGAATGCATAATGCATTATAAAAAACCTTATAATATGTTATATCATGTTATAAATAATCATAACAACAATTATAATACATTATAATACTTGAGTATTTCAGGTTATAACTTTTAAGATTATGATTATTGACGCCATATTAAATCTACTTAATTCATAATGGATTATATCATATTACTTTTTTTTTTTACATTATAATGCGTTTTATTTTGATGGTCCACTTAGCCATTGACTATATGCTTAAACTTTCCACCTACATGTCAACTGCCACTCCTTAGAGTAAAGTAGACTTAGTTTATGGTTAGGCTAGGTAGAAGGTTCATGTACTTGCAAAGTTACTTAATATATAATATAATATAATATAATATAATATAATATAATATAATATAATATAATATAATAGTTTGTATTTTGGGGAAACATCAAAATTCAGTGTTAGCATATATTTAGCATACTACTAATAATAATTACTGCTAGCTGACATGCAGTTGCAGAGTTACTAATCAAAAGCTGTCTGAAGGGTACTATCAAAATAATCACACTGATAATACAAATGTGTCATATTACACATTCATCCGATCTGATGCATGACCTTAAGGTTCTTTGGGAAATATTATTATAATTACTTATAAGTGGTCTTTGTATGCTTTAAGTAAAGTGACATGAGAAAGATGACAAGATATGAGACTTATAATTCATTATAACTATGAGGAGGAAATCATACTCTTAAAAGCTATAATCACAAAAAAGTAAAAATTATAATACATTAAAACTGTTCTTATGAATACTCATGAGATGATATAACATATTATAAGGTTTTTTATAATGCATTATGCATTCTTTATAATGCCTTAAGAATACCCTTATAATGTATTATAAATACAGGCTTCATAGAAAGTGTTACCGAAAACTCTTTGAATGAGAAGGTGTGTCCAAACTTTTGGTCTGTACTGTATATGCTCATATAAAGTAAAAACACATATGCACATATACAGTATGCACAGCAATATATGAAACCTATTAGAAATTGGAACAGTGACATATAAAATGTTTATCTATAACAAATATTTTGACATAAATGTCTCTTTTATGACATATCCATATATTTTCATATAAAAAAAACACATGTACAACCATATATGAAACCTATTAGAAATTAGAACAATTTCATTTCATTAGAACAATGTATAATAAATATTTTGACATATATGTCATATATGTGTTTTTAATAAATGTGTGGCATGTATAAATGTAATTTATGGAAAATATGTGTATATATGTTACTTATTGTCAGGTGAAGCAAGGGAAGAAGGAGGGCAGAGGTTTATTGGTTTTTTTATTAGAGTTTAAATTCAAAATTACATGCGTAACATCATAACAAGAAGGGCAGAGTTAAAACAATAGACAGAAGAGCACATGACATAAAAAATAGTTTATTTGGATCCCCATTAGCCACTACCTGCTGGAAAAAAGTCTTCAACATCGAGAGCCTTTAATCCTATACAAAGAAATGTTAATGTTGATTGATTTTTGAACTTTACGGGTCAAAAAAATCTGAGATGAGAAGCAACTTGCTCAGTGTTCATAAGATTAGGCCCAGCCACCTTTAACAGATGACTTAAGGTTGTGGTTTTAGATTTGCAAAGCAGATTACTTAATCCAGGTGTGATCACCATCAGAAACGTCTAAACTGGCTCCATGTATTATGGGTTCTTTTAACAACCAGAAGAGATAGTCCATAGGTGGTGCCCTTTGATGATTAAAAAGACTTCAGACTCTAAAGAGGTTGCGATAAAAAATTGGTACACTGGTCCATCGAGAAGAGAGATTTGTCCTAATGCACTGTAAAATCTAATAGTTTACTTTACTTAAATATAATTCAATCTTTACATTTGTTTGTTTTACTCACTAGGTTTTAAGTTACAGCTAATTTCAAGTTGAATAAAACAATTAATACACCAGTGAGAACTAATGCACTAATATGTTGCTAATGAGCCGCAAAACAACAAAGGAGGAACTAAGAAAGGTTAGAGCAGGGGTGCCAAACCTCGTTCCTGGAGGGCCAGTGTCCTGCAGAGTTTAGCTCCAACTTACTTCAACACACCTGCTGGGAAGTTTCTAGTATGTCCTAAAGTCAACTTATTACATTTTACAGTGTGAAGACTTTCGAGACTCTGTAAAATAGCACACACAGTAGCTCTCCAGCTAAAGCCAGTTGATCCCAACAGAAGTCTCTAAAAGCCACTGTCCAGCTTTGCAAGTTTACTAACCCCTGTCTGCCTTCTTCTTTAGACAAATACTAAATGAGTGACCCAGTGTATTCATCCCAAAACCCAACAATAAACCTTGAACATCTGCTAACAATTTGGGAGGTGGATCAATACAGGCTAGTTTGTCAGAGAGATGAAGCAACTAAAATATTAAGAATTAAAATACGCCCCGTTATAAAACAAGTTTGGGGACAACCACTTACATTTAGCTAAAAGTTTTTCACCAATTCCATCTCAGTATTTCTATACTGTGATCTCATTTTCTAAAAAAAACAATTAAGTATCCTAAGAATCATTTCCATAATGACCAGCGCATCAGAGAACATCGCAAATTAGCGCTTGCTTTAAGACCTGCTTTTTTGGGGGCGTTAAATAATGGTGAAAATACCAGTAATTTGGCGAACGCAAACATACATAAATCACATTGCATGATTCATTTTAATACTCTCCTCCAATAAATATTGTGTCTGGAAAGGGAAACTCCTACAAATGCATATTCAATAAGGTCAGGCGCAAAAACAACTGTGTCCACAGTTTCCACTTTTCAGTGCAAATTCTTCACTACATGTCTTTAGTAAATCCTGACAGTACTATTTTAACGCTATTATTTTAAAATCCTCAAGAAATTACATTAAAATCAAGTGTGTTGTTAACAAAGCTGTTTAATTTGTGTTTTTCCAAAATCCCACCACTGGTTTGAAAGAGTTCTTTGTGACTCTAAATGTTTCCCCAAAACATTTAACAGTGTCTACAAAATTCTTGTCACACAACAAGGAAGTTTTAATATGCCAATAAGCACTCTTTGGTTTGATGGAATTCAAAATAAAAAGAACAACACACCATACTGTCATCAGAGAAACATACAGGAACAATAAAACACTTATTAAAGACACCACATTGATTTTTAAAAGTATAGAACCTCTCTAATTTAGCTAAGGATAAAACTTTGTCACGGGTAAATCTCTGATATTGTATGTTACTTTGTTTTTAATGCATTTGACAGCAATTTTACTGACTGTGTCTCCTTTTTTAGCATGTGGAGGGGTGATTCATAAGAGGCAGGGTCACCTGGTGCTGGAGAGTTACCCAAACAATGCCCGCTGTGAATGGACACTTAAAGTAGATCAGCCTTTTACCATTGATCTGAGGTGAGAACTGATCCATGCATACTATTACCTAACCCTAATAGTAAGCTGTGTACTTTTACAAATCATGATACCCCCAAAAAGAGGTTTTGTCCTGGGTGCACATTTGTCCCCAAAATATGTTTAAGTAGGTAAACACACACACACACACACCAAAACCACAAGGAAACAATTTGCTTGGTCTTACACATATTTTCCTACAGAGTTAATTATAGAGAAACACTCATAAACACACAGTAATAAGAGCTGCACACATATTAATACAGAACACATTGTAAAACTGTCAAACTATGTGCAGTTTTTTACGTTTGACATTTCTGATGTGACATTTCTTTCTCTTTAATGGTTTCTTTAAGTTTGAAATGTTATGCCATGAATGAATTCTCTATAACAGAATTATGGAGCATTGCAGCTTCCGACATGCTTAGACAAAACTTCACTTCCAGAAACCCTTATGTTTTCAGTGCAAATAAAGTTTACTTTAAAGTTCCTAATGATTTTCCCATCATGGACTGGGTGCCTATAGCTCATACTGAACTAAACAAGCATCAACGTATAATGCAAATGAAAAAAAAAAAAAAAAAAAAAAGAATATACAAAAACAAACATTTTCCTTTTACTCCAATACTAATGAAATACTGCTTCAATGGGCATTTTCCATCAGCTGGACAAAATGTCTGCCCGTACAAATGTTAATCCTTTAGGACAACATTATTGTACGTAAACATGCATAAGCATATAACATAATTTAAACATGCGACATCTCATCGTACAACAACTTTTTTTGTTGTAATTTCTTTGTTAAAATCAGTGATGTCGTTGTCCAGCTCAGTTCAGTTCTCTTCAAATATTGTCTGTGCAATCAAGTTGACAATATTGCCAGAAATAAGGGGCCCCTAACTAAGCAAGCTAAAGGTGAAAGTGGCAAGGAACCAAAACTCCATCAGTGACAGAAATGGAGAACAAAACCCTTGGAAGATACCAGGCTTAGTTGGGCTTTTTTTTTTTTTTTTTTGACTGGCCATTGACTGTGAGATTGCAGCCCTCCTCTCTATATTTCTAGTGAGCATATCTGATATTTAACAATGTGATCAAATTAATTAATTTATTGTGCAGTCAATTATTAGAGCTTAGTAGCATTTTGATCCATCAAAGTCAAATATTGCTCAGGTGTTTTGATGTCTTGAGTCAACCTCATCCTGACATTACAATTATGATTACTTTAACTGAAATGTCTTACCAATATTATCCAACAATATCCAACCGAACAAGCCAAAGACTGTCGTAATTCAGTTTCAAACTGTCATCAGTAAAATGGATGGTTTTGTCTAGATATCCTCAGTGTTTATCTCTAACACAATTCTTATGGAGTTGTGGTGAGTGAAGCAATTAGGAAAATTTGACACATTCAAGAAGTTTGGCAATTTTTCAGTACTTGCCTGCTGCAAGGGGAAAATGCATGTCAGTGTTTAAGAGCCAGGAAAACATTACCTTTCAATGCTGGAGGAAAACAAAACAGCATTTGTCTCAAAAACCTGAATTCGGATTAATGAAAGACTGCAACTATTACTCTGTATTATTCTACGTTTATATACTATCATTCAATTAAAAGTCTGTTTAAGAAAATATATAAAATCCTTTAATTTGTGTCCTGTCATATTAGTTCAAGAATTTGGATTTGGATATGGATTTCACCATAAGAATACATAAGAATACATATACTTACTTGTCTCTAATGAATTACTTTTTAAATAAACTGAACAAAACACTCTTTGTGGTGAAAGAAGCATTGCGATAAGAGGATCTTAATCCTGATGCTTACTACTGAGCAATTTTAACATCCACAACATGCAAACATCAATAAAACTACTAAAGTTAGCTAGTAAAAAAACTATCAACATGTAGTAAGAAACACAACAAGAAAGTTGTACGAGCACAATTAGTTTGCAGACACTGCACTTTGCTTTTACAGTAGTGTTTTAGTTGTTTAAGGTCTTCCAAAGGCAGAGTGCAGTATCTGCATTTTGGTGGTAAAGGTCACATCATTAGTCATGGTTTTTACCTATAAAAGAATTCTGGACCAGATTTGCTGATGTAAATTTGAGAAGAAAAAAAACCTAGCTACATAATCTGTGTTACTGTTCTTTCAAGTCAGTCTCAGTGGTTAGATGTGGAGAAAGCAGACTTCTCCAATCTGCATTACTTACTAAGACTCGAATCATATCCTGATCACCTGAACTTGTCATTCTCCATATCTCAGGTTCATGATGCTCAGTTTGGAGTTTGACTACAGCTGTCAGTACGACTATGTTGAAGTGAGGGATGGAGAGAGCTTGAACTCACCAGTGATTGGACGTTTTTGTGGAAATGAGCGACCACCTCCAATCAAAAGCACCGGCAGTTCCCTGCACATTCTTTTCGTCTCAGATGGTTACAAGAACTTTGATGGGTTTTTTGTCATCTTTCAAGAAAGCTCAGGTAAGACAGTACTATCAGTATGCTCTTTATGAATACATTCACTTTTTTATTACTAGCATAGTTTATTGTAAAGCAGAAGGTACCTGTTTTTTTTTTTTTTTCTCCCTCTGTTTTAGTCAGTGAGTTTTAGTAATAGGGGCATATCTCTTGTGGACTAAGCAGCGTCATCAAATCCACATCAAAGACATCACTAGAATGTGGACAAAGACCAAATCGAAAACTTCCTTCCTTCTATCTATCTATCTATCTATCTATCTATCTATCTATCTATCTATCTATCTATCTATCTATCTATCTATCTATCTATCTGTTTCAAAAGAAACATATTTTGCAAGAATAAAAGAGATTTGATAAGTATTGATAGCATTTTATTTAGTTATAATTACTTTTATACAGCAGTCAGAACTTTGAGATTTTTAAATTGTAATATGGCAGTTTATTCTCATGTTTCGTAGTTGTCAGAGGAGGAAAAGGAATGCAAGAAAATTTGTCAGTGATTACACAAATCTCCATCTATTTTTGATTAGCAGTTATTATATCGTCACTCGTTGGTGATGACAATTCATGAGGATGAAGGAGATTAAAAGAAAAGTCTTAAAAAATAAGCCAACGTAACAGACAAGAACAGACAAAGACTAAAGGAGAACTGAGAACTTATAAACATGAACTAAATAAAGGGAACTAACATGATAATTAACAAGACACAGGTGGAAACGAGTCAATGGGGCTGCAGTCATTTGGCGAAAAGGCTAGGTAAATCTGGGTATCATCTGCATAGCTGTGATATGCAATTTGGTTCTTTGTCATTATGTGACTCAGTGGGAGCATATTCAGGCTTAAGAATTGAACCTTGAGGGACTCACATAATAACCTCTCCCTTCTAAGTATGACCTGAACCATCTCAGAAAGCCTGATCCAGTTTTCCAGTCTCTCTAGAAGAATGTTATGATCGACAGTTTCGAATATCATTGAATAGTGCTGTCTCTGTGCTGTGATGCAGTCAGAAACCAGATTGAAACCTGTCCAGGTATCCATTTAAGTTTAAGTAGTTGTTCAACCTTTTTAATAATCTTGCCTATTAAGGAAGCTTTGATATGAGAAGCTACACCTCCACCTCTCCTAACAGTTCTGCAGACACTTATTATTATTAAGTTATAAAGGGGCATTTTTCATTGAGCACTGTTGCACTGCAGCTGTCTTCTAGCCACATTTAGTTTACATTGTGGTTATTAAGTCATTGAACAGAAATGGTTTATTTTTTAGTAAGCAAATGTTTAAAAATTCAACTTGATGGCATTACTTTTTGTCCCCACAGCGATCTTAGTTTGATGCATAATAGGCTGCAGATTAGATGGGTTAGCTGTACAGCTTGAGAAGGCCTTAGATTGTCTATCATGTGATAAAACAGAAATAGGAAAAGCTACAGGCACACTGGGTTCCCGCTTGTTCCGTAAACATTTGTGAATGTTGCTGCTATCGTAGCAGGGACGAGGAGGGTTTGGGCCCTGGTGTTGTGGCAGCGGCCGGAGAGGTCTCACAGGAGGAGGGCGAGCTGGGCACACAGGCTTTGGTGGTTGTGGGGCCTGACATTTTTTAGTTGATATCTGGGGGCTTGAAGCAAAAGAGTGGGAGGGTTTGGTTCCAGCATATACCGGTTCCTCCATTTTCTGTGAGAAGCTTAAAAGTGGAGATGATTTTAGCTGGTTTATGCTGGTCTTTAGCTGGTCATGTTGCTGGTCAAAGACCAGCATTAAACAGCAAGAACAAACTATGCAAAAAAGCAGCAGGCCTGACCTGAATCCACAATCTCTCACTTAGCTGACTGTTGAAAAGTATTACATTTCATTTCTTTTGAAGATATCAATATCTTTCTAATTCTATTTTGATGTACATTTTTAAAACAAATAGGGTAACAATGTGTCATGACCTGTGTTTCATGCCTACACTCCAACACAGGGGTTTTCAACTGCAGTCCTCGGCCTCTCTGCACATAATGTTATGATGACTCCCTATTAGACACATAAACAAGTTAATGAGATAATGAAGTGATGAATGAATCATTAGACTTAGATTTACAATCTTCACATGAAACTAAAACAACACAATAGAACACTTAAGCACTTCAACTGACCATTCCACAATAATCTTTATTTTTAAACATTTATTTTGATCATATATGCCTACATGAACCATGCTTATTTTTTCATAGATGTATTCACTGACTCATTTATTCATTTTTTTGTGTAGGTACAATGTCATTTTTATTTTTTATTGCTTTATATGGTTTTGTAGCACACATTGATTTTATATATATATATATATATATATATATATATATATATATATATATATATATATATATATATATATGAAACTGCAAAAATGGCTGGGATTTTTCCACCTTTGACCACAAGATGTCATTAGTGTGCAATGAGTTAAAAAGCTTCAAATAATTAATTATTTTGTGATACAGTTAATAAAGATAAAGATTTATCATAAAAATCAAATCAAATATCAAAGCTGGAGTCTAAAATCTATCCAATCATACACAGTTTGTCCAGTAAGCATGTGATGTTTTAACATGCTGCGAATGTTGTATAAGACTACAGTCTGAGGCCACCGATGATCTTTGCATGTTATGGGGTTAAAATGAGGGAAACAAATACAGTTCTATACAATTCTTATTCAAGATATATTTGCAACTGGTTGCAAGTAGGAGTCTGAGATATGATTTTAGGCTTTTATTTAAAAAAACAAATTAAAAAAAAGATAACCCTTGACAATATCTTCTTGAATTACAAGAAGTCCTAATTGTCACAATCGCCAGCTGGAGCGCCTATGAACTTCATAAAACAGCACTCCACCCCGCACTCCTAATTTCCCATGTGTTCCTTGCCCTTCATCTGATCATGTCATGTCTGTGTGTTGTGCTCTGATTGGTTCCTTGGTTGCTTGTGTCTTGTTCTCATTGGTTTTGTCATGTGTTCCCTTCTTTAAAAGCTGCTCCTTCTGACATTTACATCGCTGAGAATTAAAAAGCCATTCCTTGTTCCTAGTTTCTGTGTTTCCTAGTTTGCCTGTGTTTTGACCCTGGACTGTTTCCTAGTTTCTTGATCGTTTGCTGCCTGCCCTGACCCTTGCCTGTTTGTGGATTACTCAGTTGGCTCTGCCTTGGATTGTACTGTTTGCTTGTGTTCGACCCTGCCTGTTTTGACTACGCTTTTTAATAGAGCCTTGCATTTGGATCCCCAACTCCATTATCACAACTCCCGTGTTACACTAATACATGTATTACATGCTATTTTGCCTCTCAATAAAATGAATCTTACCTTGTATAAACTTAACATAAAAACTATATATAATTATTTCTAAGTCGTTAAGTATGTTTAGGCATGTGTATATAATGGTAAATGTATTGCTGTTAAAACTGAATTACTGACATGTAAATGTATGTATTTGTGTAGAATGCATATCCTCTCCATGTTTGCATGATGGCACCTGCATCTTAGACTCCTCTCACTCCTTCCACTGCGCCTGCCTGGCTGGATATACAGGAAAGAGATGTGAACATGGTGAGAACAGTCTTTTTCAGAGATAAATAAATACATTTAATTCTATATATACAGACATTACCAAAAGTCTAGTCTAATTTGTTGTTGCTGCTGCTTTTGTTTTGTATATATATATATATATATATATATATATATTTGCCACCCTACACTGATTTCTAAATTACTATGATTTCTAAGACACTATACTGTTTAATTACATTTTTAAATATGAAACCAAACCAGTAGGTGGCAGCAAGTGTCTGTCTTCAGGATTAAGTTAAACCAATTCAACCGATTTGTTTAAACAGCTGATTCATTCAAGAATGAAGTGGCTGTTTTTCTTTAGTCAACGCACATAAGTTCCCCGTCAGGAACTCAAGCTGCATCAGAAACGCTTTAGGAACGCCTCTGTGTGACCATGTCCTGAAGCATGTGTGAAATCAGTCCAATAGAATGGCGATGTGTTTATTCATTAAATGTGTAGATGTGTACAAGTTCCTCCAACTGCGTGCAGACTAATGTGTTTGCAATAGGGGTGTAAAGCTATGTGTATTCATACTGAACGGTTCACGGGGTTAACAGGGTCAATGGAAGTGATCGTCCCTATGTCTTACTCCCTTTGAATGCACTTGGCAAAGGGAGCGACGTAATTTTCTCATTATCTTCAGCTGGCATGTTCCTGAGACAACGCAGCATGGTGTCCGTCAGCAGATGTCGCTGTTTTAATGGCATAAATGTCTTTTTATTGTTGTTAGCATAACTGCTGGATCAAGCCTTTGAGACTCTGTTTGAAAGTAGAAACTTCGAGCCTTCTAAAGATATATCTCTTATGTCTGTGTGTCAAGTATCACTTAGTTTCACTTCGGGGAACCACGGTTACAGTCGTAATCTAGGGATGTTCTGCTGTGGCTTTAATTGGAGCATTTGATTTTCATTTAATTTCAAAAGTTAAATAGTAAAAAGTAAAATTCTCCTTCACTTGCTGCTTTAGATAATCTACTTGTCCTGGACAAGCAGATAAGCATTAATGTCGAGCACTGTGTATGTATATGATCTTTCAGTGCTTGAGTGCAGAAGGCCTTTGATTCCAGCCTATGGGACTGCAGAGTATCTGGATGTAAGGGTTGGAGGACATGCTGTGTTTCAGTGTGACACTGGATACACATTAAAGGGTTTCAGGATGGCCACCTGTATGTTGGATGGGTCATGGAGTACACCAACTCCACAGTGTGGTAAGCAACTGAAAAGTCATTATAAGGTATAGATCTAAAAGCAAGATAGATAAAACAAACTCAAATATGTCTTAAAGTTTCTTTTTTAAAATTGAGTCATCATACTTTGAAATGAATTGGATCATAGTTGCAGCATGTCTGTATCTTTTCATCAGTACCTGACCAAAGCTGCAGCATTCCTCCAAAGCCAGAGCATGGTGATCATTTCCTTGTTTATGGACCAAATGATGTACTTATTGCTATACAGTATTTCTGCTATAAGCTATACAAACTAAACGGAACCCCTCAGAGAACCTGTCTGGACAATAACACTTGGAGTGGGACAGCACCAACCTGTGTCAAAGGTACCTGACTGCAATAATTTAGTAGCTCTTGGTCCTGAGCCAAATTTTGGTTAAAAGTAAAAACTTAACCTTTGTTTGATGAAGCACCAACTTCATTAAATAACTCCAAAAACAGTATTTCCAGTTTCACTTATAAACCAGATTGACTTTATTTCTGTCATCCATTTACTAAAGGTCTATATTGAAACTAACAGAGGTTTAGATGTTGATGTCTGTTTGAAAGTTGGTAGTGAAGTGCTTTAATTAAACCTCTGAATTTCTTCTATTTACAGAGCTGGACATAATTCCTGCAGCAGATAATGAACAAAGCAAAGGCAAACACAAACCTACCGGACAAGACGAAGTGGGCCATGGCAAAAACAAAACTTCACAAGGAAAAGAAAATGAGTCAAAAACAGTCAAAGATATAAAACCACAAAAACCTACCACTGGAAAGGATAATGTGGGACAAGATGTAAAGTTTGGAGAAGACATGGGCATAGATATTGGCAGCAATTTTGTAAAAGAAAAGCCTAAAATTGAAAACAAAGACACTGATAACAACATTAACACAATTACAAAGAATGAAGCTGGAGAGGATAAGGATACTCCTAAACTCTTTGACAAAGATGCACATCTAGATATTGGAACAAAAGTTGGAAGTCCGTCAAAAGATTTGGGCATGGAATTTGTAGATATTGTGCTGATAGACAATAGGATGGCCAGTAATCACACAACAGAAGATGACAAAACCAAGGATAGTGGAGTAGACAAAGGACAAAAAAGAACTGATGGACCTCAATACACAATATTAGGCCTGACTGAAGATGAGAAAGAAAACATTCTTTATGAAATAGATACCATACACAGACGGAATAACACTGAATTTTTCAATAGGAATGTCATAGAAGAAAATTTTACAATTCTTCAAGAAACTGAACAACCCCCAACAGCTACTACTGGCAATACTAGCACAGCAATCATAACAACAGTGAGCAAAACAACTGACAAAGTAGAAATGATGGTTAAACCTATAGAAAAGGTCCAGGTGGATACTGTGAATGAAAAGATGATAGAACAAGATCTACAACAAGAAACAATAAAGGAATCTCAACCAAACGCGAAGATTGAAGGTGAATCTGGGCAGATTATTGGTGATCGTAAGTATCTCTATAAAGCTATATAAAGACCACAGAATTATGAAATGACACTTTTTAAGTGATAGGGGGGAAAAAAAGATGTAAGTGGTTAAATTGCTTTTGCAAGAATTGCATCCAGTTTTGTTAATGGTTCCTATATGTGTATTTGTCAACTGACTAAAACACAGATTCCATAATTATTTAATGATGCTTTAATAAAGCTACTGAATCTACAGTAGGGTTCATTGGGGCTAAAGATACACTTTAAGGAAAATGTATGGTTGAAGAATGTATGTGTGTGTGTGTTAAACATTGGTGGAACAACACATTTTATGTGAAATTAAATCATGAAAGTAGTTAGAGATGTATGAAAGTGGCAAGAGAGGCTCACTTTTTTTGCAAAGTTTGTACTATTTTTAATGAAATAATTTATTTTTGTTCAGGAAATGTATTGCCATTTAAAAAGTTCATTTAAATAAATACAGAAACAAAATTATTTTTAAAAGATCTTTTTTTAGTGAATCAAAAATATACAACACAACCAGAGTTGTCTGATTCCTGAATGAATTTAAATGATCTGATTCTTTGACAATGGAACTACATTTCTTTTATCCAAATATTAATTCTTTAAAGGTAGGATACGACAGGGTAAAAGGCGCCTTTGTTATTATTTTCCTCTGAACTACTAGATGGCAGAAAAACGTGCCATAGCACTTTTCAAAATATTCGCTTTTCAAGATACATGTGCAATTTTGGCTGACGCTTGACAGCAACGGAAAGTTGATTCAGTGCTTGCTTGATCTAATATTTGATGTTTTTAAAAATGTTGTAGGTTCAAGTAGAAAAAGATAATCGCTAAAATGACTGCATATCTTCAGACAAATGTCTTCTTAAAGATTTTCAGTTTTGTTAAAGGTAATTAAAGCAACAGATTTTAAATAACAAAAGAATATTTAAAAAGCACCCCTGCTGTTGGGGCTAAAAGGCACATTAATTAACATGATATTTAATTAAAAGGCTGACTTTTCTATTTGTTGACATGACATTGTTATCTTAAAGAAATCGCCTAAGTTGATTGTAGCCCCATTGGTGACAATATGATTCTACGATCAACTTAGGCTTACAATGTTTTTGGGAAACGCATTCACGTTTATTAGACTAATAACAGCCATGTTTCCAATGTGTGGCCAATAACGACCATGCTAGTGCTTGCCAGGACCAGTCTTGTTTCCGCTGCCACTTCTGGGGCTTGATCATGCCTTCACTGGGCTTCTTTGGGGCCCACAGCCAGAGATTTTTGGCTTGACAAATGCCTTGGTTCAAAGCGGGCCAACTCTGGCTTGAAGAGTGACCATGAACAAAAAAGTTTATCTGAGTTGGGAGACATTTGGCTTCACTGTTCCCTGTGAGAGACGGGAGACATCACTCAAACCTCCTCAGAATGCATAATTTCATGGAAAATTAATACAAATGCTCATTCTTTAATGCTTAAAAAATCCTTAAATTTGATAGACATGTCAGGGTTAATCTTCTTTTTTTTTTTTTCTATTGTGTTGTATGTGTACGCATTTGAACTTAAATTGAGTTGTTTTGTGCATTACTGTAATCACAAATTAATGGAGCAGCCACAACTGAAACAAGCATGCGTTTTTATGTGAAATAATAATAATATTAGTGTGATTTAGCACCTCTAATGTGCACTACTGACACAAATTAATAAGTTACTGTCACTTAATAATTTTTATCATAATTAATTCATATATGAAATGACAATTTTGGAGTCTTTCTTAAGTTTTAAGTTAAGCTGGCAGTGGAAACTTTTGGGCTTGCGGCTGAAGGTGTGGGGCTATTGGCCCCATTTGGCTTGTTATTATCCCTGGCTCACCATGGAAAAAGCAAATGTGCATAAGGCCACAAATTAAATACAGTTGTTTTGAGCACTGTTATTGTGCTCTAGGGGGCTCTATACAAAAATAACCATTTTATCTAATCATGCATTTCCATTATGTTTGATGATTGCACTGACCTTTTTTCTTGTCTGTCTTATAGAGGATGAAGAGAGACCATGTCTTCGACTGCCACCATTGTATAATGGTTACTATAAGTTGGTTCCTGGCCTCCTTCCTGAAACACTGGAGTTCTTCTGTAACCAGTCTTATGCTCTGAGTGGCAGCGCACGGAGGACGTGTCAGCCTAATGGCACCTGGTCTGGCACCCAGCCCATCTGTATGAGAGGTTGAAGCAGTCTTTTTTTAGCACTGAATTTACTGAATACAAAATAGTTGCAAACTCACCTATAAAATTAATTCTTGATTTGCAGTTTCACATTAAAGAGTAAAGTAATTATTAGATTAATTACCAGAGCTTGATTTCAATCCTGTCCGAATGTCCATCCTAGTAATCATTATTTACAATGTCAGTATAGATTATGCCGACTTTTATCTTCTGTAAAAATGTCCGGAAAATTTACCTCAGGTAATGCCAATCCTGTGCAAAAAGACCAGTTGTGCCTATTAGAAATAGAATCCAATCAGATATTAATTCATTCAATAAGTCATTCGACTGGACCTAACTAATTTTATAAGTATACACTTTGGTACACCATTACGCCACCACTAGCAGCCGGAATCATTGACACATGGCAGAATGGATCCATGCTTTTATAAGAAAAGGAAAGGACTGAATATGTGGCCAAGTATGATGTTCCATATTCAGAATTTGTGCTCTGCATTTCACTCATCCAAGCGCACACACACAGCACTGAGTAACCAGGCCATGACTGCCCCAAACAAATTTGTATAAATGACATAAAAAAAGTAGAAGTAACCTAAAAAAATTATACGGAATTATCTTTTCAATGCAAAGTGAAGTAAAATGCAGCACACTGTAATGCAAAAAAGAACATGTTTTGGCATGAGGTATTATATTCTTACACATGTTGTTTTGCTTCAAAAGACATTGATTCATCAGCTGGGGATGTATAGATAAGTGATTCTCAATTCCAGTCTTTGGGACCCCCGTTCTGCACAATTTATATATCTCTCTTATCTGACACACTGAGCTTTGTTTATGGATCTCTCTCCTAATGAGATAATCATCTGAATAATTTGTGTTAAACAAGGGAGTAATGCAAAATGTGCAGAGCAGGGGGTCCCTAGGACTGGAATTAAGTGGTATAAGTGGTATAGATTACCGCTATATTCACGTTGTGTCATTTTTGAAGTGTCATATTTAGATTATTTAGCCAAATAATGTACCTTCAGTATACAACACGCATTTTTAAAATTTAAAATTTTGATTTAATGAACATGAAAATATTAGTTACTTTTTTCTGTTAGTTTTGCATCGAACACAATGTGATTTTGTGTGATCAAGATCTGTATATATGCTTAGGAAACCAATTTACTGACAGCTTTTTTGTGCATGAAATCACCCACATGCCAACAAATCAATGAGAATTTGCAACAATAATGATGATTCATAGCAATAGAACATATAGCCACTAAAGCTGTTGTGGATCTGCTTACCCAAATCACTGCCATAACTGTTACAAATTTGCTGTATACTGTTGAAGGGCGTAGATTTGCTCTGGACATTGGTGGGGACCTATGACTCCACCCCCCACCCCTTGCCCCACCCACCCCAACTCCGTCTACGGAATGCATTTTTTTTTTTAATATGCTGTAAAATGCAAAATCACTTTACATTAATACTAGCAATGCTTCGATTGATATTAATCCACTCGAAATGAAATTCATTAAGTTAAATTAAGGAATAGTGTAATGTTAAAGGAATGTTTAATAACTGACAAAGATATAGTTTAATAAAGATAAACACATGCCATTTAAACAGCAATCATTTTATTTCACTTTTTCTGAGTCTTAGTGTGCAAATCTCGAATCAAATGTTTCATTAATGTTTGCCAAGTCAGTGAATGCATTTTAAAACCTATTTGTGCGAAGTGGATTGTCTATTGGTGAACTGTCAACAAAATTCTAGCCATGGCAATATTAGTATGTAGCATATCAATTTCTTTCACAAGACTGATTTCTGACAAATATTGTCATTACTTTACTTTTTGTTGAATTACAACTTTATTAGTCCCACAAGGGGCAATTGAAAAGGGGCAGTAACATCACCACACATTTGATAAAACACAATACATGCACACTACAGGAAAAGATACAAAGTTCACAACCCATCATGCTTATCTTAATTCCATAAAAAAAATATCATTGTGGAATTCAACAAAAAATAAATAAATGAATAAATGAATTAGATTAGGAGAACTGACAGGGTTCATATTTATACTTTTACATTTAGCTGTTTAATCTGCTGTTAGTTTTAAGTCCGTATTCACAGACTATAGCCTGCCCTGCTATAATGAATGTGCGTCAAAGCGGTAAAAAAAACACTAGCATTAAAGTTAACTGTTGTCGTTACTTTGATGGACTCTGATGGATTCACTAGCGAACTTGAAGTGACTTATACTTTTCTTTGAAAAAAAGCTCCTTATGTCCAGCAGCCATAGCCTCTCACATGATAGCAGGGAAAGGCACAGCCAATCAAAATGTTCATATGTGTTTTGGGGGCGGCAGCCAGGACTCAAGGAGAGAACGTGATTTATCCCTTTCTGCATGTCTAAGTTACTGTTGACAGCGCAATTTTTTTTAAATGGATTACAATTTTTGGTGGGGACATTTCAATGGTCGGAGGTTATTGGTGGGGACACATCCCCTTCGTCCACCCTAAATCTACGCCCCTGATACTGTTACTATACTGATGAATTAGAACCCACACAGAGCACAGGGTGAGCATCTCCTGTTGGCAATGGGGTCACACACCTTTCAGCTTTCAGAAAATACCAATGAGAATTGGTGAGTGGAATTTGAATTCCAGCCTTTCCCAGCTGACTTGCTCCACTCATTCACTCATTTTGTTCTTCGGAGATGAGCAACGTGTTTTATTTATGTTTTGTTTATTGACCTTTGTGAAAAAACCTTACAGCGCATTGCAGAGGTGCATTTCCATGCTTTCTCACATCTTTCTCCTTGGGATGGCTATGATGCCCTATACAGAGATCACACTGAGACAGCATTCATGGACGGCACATGTTTCCAAGGCATTGACCATGCATTAAAATCCCCAGTGTTTAATCAAAACATAAACATTTTGTTTGTATTTCTATTTATAGCCTGTCGAGAGCCCAAAGTATCTGTGCTGGTAAAACAGAGAGTTTTACCTCCCCATATCCCGTCCAGGTATGTCACTCCTGACGACAACATGCATTACAGTAACACATGTGTTTTTATATTATTATTTTTCTTTTTGCAGGAAAACACCTGTGCATAAGTTTTATTCTTCCTCTGGAGTGACCAATTTTTTAAAGGAAGTGCAGCCCACCCAGACCCCTTTCACCCTGGCACAGGGGTTTCACCATATCTACACACACATTGAGTATGAGTGTATGTCACCTTATTACCAGCACTTTGGAAGTGCACGCAGAACCTGTCTGAAGATGGGAAAGTGGAGTGGACGTCATGTTTCTTGTTCACCAGGTGAGGGCACACATGACAAACAAAAATGCAGGAGGTGTAGAGGTCTTTATTGAAGAGACCAGTTTCATCATGTCAATTTTTATGTTAAGGAAAATAATGGACATTTTTTCATTGTAAGATGTCTTTCTATGTAAATGCCAACAAAGTCACATTTATGTGGATATGCCAATTGTTTGTGATCTGCCAGTATTATAGGATGAGCCTCTGAAAGTGGGCCCAAATGCTCTTGACAAACGTAAGACTTACGACATAAATTACAGTATTACATACATGCACATCTATAAGAGCGTCAGAACAAGTAATCAGATCATAAAGAGCTCTCTATATGGTTCATGACAATCCAAGCCCTCAAAGTGCACTGTTATTGCCATACTCGATAATCTGTAAAATATTTATCGTTTTTGTTTCTTCTATTAATTTCTGTTCTGTCTCTCCTTCTCTATGCCAGTGTGTGGGAAGCTGACAAACTTTGACCCTCAAAACCCATCTGAGACTAACTGGCCCTGGCTAGCTGCCATCTACCGTTTGCCTGTTGCAAGCAAATTAGGGAAGTTAAGTGTGGCCAAGACAACGGGAGCAAACACTGAACCGATGGAGGAAGAGAGTGACATGGATGGTTGGCAGCTTGTTTGCAGCGGAGCTCTGGTGAACCAGCGAAGTGTGGTTGTAGCTGCCCACTGTGTCACGGAACTGGGGAAATTATATCCACTTGACACCGCCAAAATCAGAGTAGTGCTTGGTAAACAGTATCGCAATGATCTGAGAGTGACCAAGGGACTGCAGCAATTACGGGTCAGTTTAAAACAATACTAATAGAAGTTTGGACACACCTACTTATTCTTTATTATTACTACTTTGCACATTTAATATTAAAACATTGCGATGGTTGATTACGATTTCACTTTTTTAACTTTAGTTAGTGTAATGTAAAGTTACGACACTGAAACTGAGATATTGGGAGTCATTTATAAAATGTTGTGCAGAAACCACCCTAAATATGATCTTGCGATCGTCTCTCAAATATGCGTACGTGCGATTCATAGAATGAATATACGTTCAGAAAATGTGTCTCTTTTAGATGTGAAATCTATGAATCGCAAATGATCTTAAACTTACAACTGTATGATGTCAGATCTTTGCTTGTAAACGATTCCCAATTAATGTCATTAACATATAAAAGATCGCCATCATCCAAATCCAACGAGCGAGCTGCAAGAACAAGACAAGAAAAATTGTGTAGTCTAAAATCAAATCTGAGCGTACACATGCTTTATAAATAAGGCCCATTGTCTTTAAAAATTATGACAATTTAATGCCTACAAATACGCTTTGGCTTAAAACCACAATGAGACTTTTTAGTCACAAAGACTTTTGTCACAGTCTTTTAGATGTCTTGTTGAGAATGATCCCTAGTGTTCCCTTATAAGTGGTTTTGAATTGTCGTAAAATGCTGAAGTTTAAGAAACTATTGGCAAATCATTGGCGAATTGCTATGTCATCTGTATTATGCCCTGAAAGTACCTGTAAAAATTGGGGTCAGGACCATATTTCCATCATTTTTAAAACAAAAATGATTAAGCGATATACCTACAGTAACTGTTCTTGTGTAATAGATCAAAGAATAGGAAAGCAAGAAGTACTCTAAAAGTCTTTATCTTTGAAACGCTTGACATAAAACAGTGTATGTGCCACTGTAACCATCTTCTGATAATGCCATAACATTGCTTTTTGGCATGTTCACCAAACTGATATTACATTTTTTTTTCTTTGGTGCTCTTGGTTCTGTAGTTGTTGCTTCTGGCATGATTTTCTAACCCGCATGTCATTCCTAAACCTTTTTTTTTTTTTTTTTTTTTTGTAAAACCCAGAAGTTGATAATTTAATGAATATCTTTTTATGAATATCTATTTAATTTTATTTGTTTACATCTAAAGATTTCCTAAGTTCATTTGAGACATTTGAATAACATGTGCCCAACTGGCTACTACAGTATATTTACACATTTTGTTTTCTGTATATCCTGCGATTCATTCTTTCCACATCTCATCTCTGATCAGGTATCCTCCATCACTCTACATCCAAACTATGATCCCCTGGTGCTGGATTCAGATGTGGCCATATTGAAGCTCTTGGACAAGGCTCGTATTGGAGAATATGTGAAACCGATCTGCCTACCAGATACTCATGATACAGTAGAAGACTCCAGACAAAAGATGGTGACAGGCTGGTCCCTCTTACCTGACCAGAAGGTTGAACATTCTGAGAAAGCACGTGTAGGCCGCGTGATTCTTGGGGATATTGTTCACTGTGAGCAGCAATATGCCAATAATGGCGTTCCTATCAGTGTGTCTGAAAACATGCTGTGTGGGCGACAGGGTTCTGGCGCTGAGCAGTCAAACATCTGCCCTGCCGACACTGGAGGGATACTTGTTTTGCCACCAGTGTCCTCTGGCTCCAGTCTGACACCTCCACATGGACAGGACTCACAAGAGTGGAAACTTTTAGGGTTGGTCAGTTTTGGATATGATTCTTTAAACTGCAACCCAGAGCTTTATACCGTGTACACTCATGTTGCTAATTTTGTCAACTTTATAGAAGAAAATATGACATAGGCTGACATAAAATGTTACATCTTTTCTCTGTCGCATTGATAATATGCCATTCTATCCATTATAATACTGCATTAATGTAAAGGCTAAAATACACTGGACTATGCAGTGCACACATATATAAGACATGGACTTTAAACCTTATAGTGACCATTGTAAGGGAAATATTACAAAACAACATAGGGTCCCACTTTATATTAGGTGGCCTTAACTATTATGCAAAATGAATTTTGGATCCAATGTCCCTTTTAAATGTGGATTAGTTTTTTTTTTTTTTTTTTTTTTTTTTTTTATGGTAACGCGCCACTGAATACACACACACACAAAAAAAAAAAAAACAGAAGAGAAGGGTAGGGGACATGCACCGTAACGAGTCGCTGTGAGCGGAGCTGTTTTTGACAAGGTAAAAAGGGTGTTTTTAAATGAATTTAAAAGAATAATTTGCTGCAATGCACTTACTGTGCACATACATGTTTTTATGCTGTACTTCTATTTTAAAAAAATACCTTCATGTAATTACATCTGTAATTCATTTTGGCAATTACATTTATAATTACACTGTTGACCCATCCCTTACACCTTACCCATACCGCCAAACCTGTCCCTAACCTTAACCCGTATCCCATCTCGATAGCAGCAGAAGTGTTTTGTAATACAATATGAACAATAATATGAATACTATAGATACATTGTACTTATTTTTTCGTTGTACTGTAAGTGCGTAGTAGTTAAAGCCACCTAATTTAAAATTGTACCCAACATAGTCCTAAAACAGTATTTCAATGTTTTAGGAAATAATCCTGAAACACCAACACTGAGCAGCTTTCTACATTCATGTTGGCCCTCAGTCTCTCAGGTGATATTTGTTTTGCTTACAAATCTTTAAAATGTACATAAATTGTAATCTTGTTTTTACCATTGTAAGTGCTATTGAAAAATGTGTAAAATATGTATATATTTACAAATATTTGACCATATTCTCATTGGAGTAATCCAGCTAAGAATCATAACTCATGGACATGAACTGCAGTGATATTTCCTCTGATGAGGCAAGTGAAAACTGAAAGGAAAAAAACGGTACAAAATTAAAACTAATCAAACAACATTTAGTGTGTAAAACACATTTTTCTTTCTTCAATGACAGTCCAACAATGTGAGAATTAATTGAGAGAAATGAATTGCAAGATGCAAGATGAGTCACTTGAGAGGAAGCATACACTGTTAGACCTTACCAGGCTTTTTACAGTAACATACTGGCTCCATAGCTAGTTACTGTAGGTCTTTTACAGTAAATTACTACAATGGCTGTTTGAGGATACATCATTAAAATTATAACTTACTTAACAGTAAATAATAGATGAATACATTAAATCTGTCAAGATCTCACCAGAGGAGAATTAAACACAACTGGACTGCAGTGACCATCTAATCTAGATACAGACTGGGTCTGGTGGCTACGGTGACCTCGGAATAAGAATGAAACAGACTAATATTAGCATAGATGCCATTCTTCTTATGATGCAACAAGTACATTGGGTGGTATGGGAAGTGTTCCCGGTTCCGGTTGACCTAATTAATGCAGCCTAACAATCCTTCAACGGATTTGGATTATAGAAATGTGTTAAGTGTAAACCAGGTTAAAGTAATGGGTCTTTAATCTAGATTTAATCTGACAGAGTGTGTTTGCCTCCCGAACAGTGGTAGGTAGATTGTTCCAGAGTTTAGGCGCTAAATAAGAAAATGATCTGCTGCCCGCAGTTGATTTTGATATTCTAGGTATTATCAATTTGCCAGAATTTTGAGAATGCAGTGGACGTGAGAGGACTATAATGTGACAAGAGCTCGTTCAAGTACTGATGAGCTACAGTATGTCCTATCCAGTAAAGCTGCACTAACTTTATTATCCATTATTTTAACCCATGTATATTGTCTTAATTGTGGATGTTTAATATTCAGTGATATCATCAATATGCAAATTGCACTAAGGCAATTATAGGATAACAAAACCTGAACTAAATTGGGTCTTTTGTAGATGGTAGCTAATACAAGTTAGTTTCATAACTGATTAATTTTGCAACATCGACACTCTTTTTGAACTGAATTAACAACTGAATTGAGGTGAATAACAACACTATTGCATTCCATAGTGCTGTTTATAGCTGAATGGAGTTTGTTCATTACTGATAAACTTTGCACTATTATTTACTGAACTGAATCAATGCTGAACTGACCTGAGCTGAATAATTGCATTATAATCTTTTAGAGAGCTGATTTACAGCTTTGCATTTGTTTCTTAATAACATGCTGTTTTCCTCTTATTGTGAGGCTGCTTTAAATCAATCTGTATTGTAAAGCAGGGGGTTTTCAATCCTTTCTGGAGGACCCTCAGCACTGCTCATTTTGCATGTCTCCCTTTTCTACCACATCTGATTCAACTTATCAAGTCTTATTTCACTTAAACATCTATTATATCAATTATATATACAGTCAAGCCTGAAATTATTCATACCCCTGGCAAATTCTGATTTAAAGTTACTTTTATTCAACCAGCAAGTTTTTTTTTTTTTTTTAACCGGAAATGACACAGGCTTCTCCCAAAATATAATAACATGATGTACAAGAGGCATCATTGTGGGGGAAAAAAAAAATCTCAGCTTTTATTTACATTTGAACAAAAATTGGCATGTCCAAAATTATTCAAACCCTTTGCAAACTGTCACAGTCTATGGGAAAATCCAAAGTTTTATAGCATTCCAAATAGTCCAAGCTGTTCTAAAGCATCCTAATTACCCTGATTCATAGGGAACAGCTGTTTTTATCTGCTCAACAGGTGAAAAACAGAAGCTCTCTACTTTTTTTTTTTTTTGTCATGGCTAAGACAAAGGAGCTGAGGACCCGCGGCTGCGCATTGTGGCTGCTCACAAGTCAAGTCATATCTAAATGTTTTGAAGTTCCAGTGGCTACAGTGCAAAGTATTATTAAAAAATACAAGACATTCTGCACTGTGAAAAATCTCAGAAGACGTGGTCAGAAGCCAAAAGTGACATCTGTGCTGGCCAGGAGGATAGCGAGAGAGGTAAAAAAAGAATCCAAGGATCACCACCAAGGCCATCCTGATGAATCTGGGCTCTGCTGGTGGCAACATCTCAAGGCAGACAGTCCAACGGACACTGAACACCACTGGGTTCCACAGACGCAGACCAAGGAGGTCACCACTTCTCCAGATAAGTCACACAAGAGCCCGCTTGGCCTTTGCCAATTTTGAACAAAAAAGAAGACTTCTGGTCTTCTGTTTTATGGTCAGATTAAACAAAAAATTGAATTGTTTGGCCACAATGATGTAGCCTTCATTTGGTGTAAAAAAGGAGAAGCCTTCAACCCTAAGAACACTATCCCCACTGTCAAACATGGTGGTGGGAACCGAATGTTTTGTTTTTGTTTTTTTCAGTCGGTGGACCAGGGAACCTAATCACAGTAAACGGCACCATGAAAAAGGAGCAATACAGCAAAATTCTCAACTACAACATCAGGCAGTCTGCAGAGAAACTTGGCCTTGGGCACCAGTGGACATTTCAGCATGACAACAACCAAAACCACACAGCAAAAGTGGTGAAGAAATGGTTAGCAGACAAAAACATTAATGTTTTGCAGTGGCCCAGCCAGAGTCCTGACTTAAATCCAACTGAGAATCTGTGGAGGAGCTAAAGATCAGGGTGATGGCAAGGAGACCCTCCAACCTGAAAGAGTTGGAGCTCATCGCTAAAGATGAATGGGCAAAAATACCAGTGGAGACATGCAAAAAGCTGGTCAGGATTTATTGGAAGCGTTTGATTGCTGCAATAGCCAATAAGTGTCAGGTTTATGGACTGTTTGCGTTAGTTTTGTCCCTGTGTTTCCCCTCCTTGGACTGTATGATTTGGTTTCTCCCGTTGTCTCCCCTGTTGCACTGGTTGTATTGGTTTCTCCTTTGCCCATATTTGGTGTTTCCTGTTCATTAGCATCATCAGCTACACTTGTTTGAGTTAATCAGCTGCCCTTTATAAGTCAAGTCAAGTCAAGTCACCTTTATTTATATAGCGCTTTTAACAATACAGATTGTGTCAAAGCAACTGCACAGTATTTAAACAGCACCATAGTGTGTAAGTAACGCATTATTGTAAATAATCAATTTTCAGTTAAAGGCAGTTCATCAATGAATTCAGTGATATCATCGTCAGTTCAGTTCAAATAGTATACGATATCGCTGGAAAGTGTCCCCAACTAAGCAAACCAGAGGCGACAGCGGCAAGGATCCAAAACTCCACAGGTGACAGAAATGGAGATAAAAACCTTGGGAGAAACCAGGCTCAGTCGGGGGACCAGTTCTCCTCTGGCCAGACGAAACCAGCAGTTTGTACCAATGTCCGACTGTAGAGAACTCATCAGGTTCCTGTGGTGTAGCGCCGATGGCCGTCTAGGTTGGCGAGGTCTTTAGTGATGATCCGTCTCTGGAGCTCATCTGGTTGACATCCACAGCTATTGAAGTCATCTCCAGGTGGTGATCCATGATCTAAGCTGGGTACGGACTGGATCCGGGGGACTGCAGTGACCATCTGATCCGGATACAGGCTGGGTCTTGTGGCTACGGTGACCTCGGAATAAGAATGAAACAGAATGATTCTTTTTACGATGCAACGAGTGCATCAGATGTTATGGGAGGTGTTTTCGGTTCTGGTTGACCTAATTAATGCAGCCTAACAATCCTTTAACGGATTTGAATTATAGGAATGTGTTAATGTTTTTATGTGTAAGCCAAGGCAAGGCAAGTTTATTTATATAGCACATTTCATACACAATGGTAATTCAAAGTGCTGTACATAGAAGGAATTAAAATCGTAATAGCATAAAAATCATAAAAAATTTAAAATAATAATCACAACAATGAAAACAGAATTTAAGAACATTTAAGATGATTTAAAAAATTGATTTAAAATTAATTAATACAGTAAAATGATTATACATAAAATAATGCAATCTGTTCGGACGTAGCACAGTGCTCATTCAATAAATGCACAACTGAACAGATGAGTTTTGAGTCTGCATTTAAATGTGGCTAATGTATTAGCACATCTGATCTCTTCTGGAAGCTGATTCCAACTGCGGGCGGCATAATAGCTAAAAGCGGATTCCCCTTGTTTTGTGTGAACCCTTGATATTACTAACTGACTTGATCCTAGAGATCTGAGTTGTCTGTTAGGTTTGTATTCAGTGAGCATATCTGCAATGTATGTAGGTCCTAGGCCATTGAGTGCTTTATAAACAAGTAAAAGTACTTTAAAATCTATCCTAAACATAACTGGAAGCCAGTGTAAGGACCTGAGGACTGGTGTAATATGCTCTGGTTTTTTTGTTCTAGTCAGAATCCTGGCAGCAGCGTTCTGTATGAGCTGCAGCTGTCTAATGGTCTTCTTGGGAAGGCCAGTGAGGAGACCATTACAATAGTCCACCCTGCTTGTGATAAAGGCATGAACAAGTTTCTCCAAGTCTTGACGGGAAACAAAACATCTAATTCTTGCAATGTTTTTGAGATGATAGTATGCTGATTTAGTTACTGCTTTGACATGGCTACTGAAACTGAGGTCTGACTCCAGAATCACACCCAGATTCTTGACTTGATTTTTTGTCTTTTGACCCCTAGTGTCAAGGTACGCATTTACCTTATGAACTTCATCTTTGTTTCCAAATGCAATGACTTCTGTTTTCTCCTTGTTTAACTGTAAAAAGTTTTGGCACATCCAACTGTTAATTTCATCAATGCATTGGCAGAGGGAGTCAATGGGGCTGTAGTCATTTGGCGATAAGGCTAGGTAAATCTGGGTATCATCTGCATAGCTGTGATATGCAATTTGGTTCTTTCTCATTATTCGACTTAGTGGGAGCATATACAGGCTGAATTGGTCTATAGTTGCTCAATATGGTGTTATCAAGATTTCTCTTTTTCAGAAGGGGCTTCACAGCTGCAGTTTTCAGGGAGTTTGGAAAAGTCCCAGAAAGAAGTGAGGTGTTCACCACTTCTAAGAGATCTGCTTCTAAACAGTTAAGCACACTTCTGAAAAAAGATGTGGGAAGTGTGTCAAGGTGGCAGGTTGACGATTTGAGGTGTTGTACTGTTTCTTCCAAAATGTTGCTATCAATTGCTTCAAAAATAGACATAATGACTTCTTTTTGAAATTGCGGTTGAATCTGTCTGACCTCTGCATAACTTGAGGGTGTGCTAATTGTCTTTCTGATATTATTGATCTTCTCAGAAAAGAAGGAAGCAAACTCATCGCACTTGCTGTTGGAGAGCAGTTCACTAGGGATCTGACTAGGGGGGTTCGTTAGTCTCTCAACGGTAGCAAAAAGAGTGCGAGTGTTGTTTAAGTTCCTGTTTATAAGGTTTGAGAAGAACATTTGTCTAGCTTTACCTAGTTCAGCATTGAAAGCATGAAGGCTGTCTTTATAGATGCTATAGTGAATTTCGAGTTTCGTCTTCCGCCACATCCGCTCAGCTTTTCTGCATTGTCTTTTCATACTCTGTACTGCTGTTGATTTTCTCCACGGCGATTTCTGTTCGCCAGAATTTCTGATTTTTACAGGTGCGATGTCATCAATGACATTCTTAACTTTTGAGTCAAAAGACTCCAGGAGAAGATCAACAGAGTCTGCAGAAATGCTTGGCATTGAAGATATAGCCTTCATAAATAGCACACTAGTGTTATCGTTAATGCATCTCTTTCTGACAGAGACAGATCTAGATTCATTTGGAGCAGAGATCAATATATCAAAGAAAATACAGAAGTGATCAGATAGTGCTACATCCTTGATAACAGTGGATGAAATGTTTAGACCCTTACTGATGAGTAAATCAAGAGTGTGTCCACGATTGTGTGTAGGCCCATGCACATGCTGAATCAGGTCAAAAGTGTTCAAAACCGTTATAATTTCTTTTGTGGTTTTGATTTCTGCATTTTCTATGTGAACATTAAAATCCCCTGCAATAGCAAAACAGTCAAACTTTGAACAAATCATTGATAGCAGTTCTGTGAACTCCTCAACAATGACTGGAGAGTATTTTGGGGGCCTGTAAATAATGATAAATAGAATGCGTGGAGCACCTTTCAGCACAATCCCTAGATAATCAAAAGACATGTACTGACCAAATGACACTTGCTTGCATTGATAGACATTTTTAAAAAGAGCAGCTACACCACCACCTCTTCTGACAGCTCTGCAGGCACTCATGAAAGTAAAGTTAGGAGGGGCTGTTTCATTGAGGACTGTTGCACTGCAGCTGTCTTCTAGCCATGTTTCATTTAGAAACATAAAATCCAGGTTGTTTGTGGTTATAAAATCATTGATCAGAAGTGATTTACTTTTTAGTGAGCGAATGTTTAAAAATGCTAGCTTGATAGCATTACTTTTTGTCTCTAGAGCAATCTTGGTTTGATGCAGAATAGGCCTCAGATTAGATGGGTCAACCATTCGGCTTGAGACGGCCTTTGACTTTCTATCACATATTAAAACAGAAATAGGGAAAACTACAGGCACACTGGGTTCCCGCTTGTTCTGTAAACATTGCTGAGTGTTGCTGTTATCATAGCGGGGACCCGACACATATCACTGAGAGCTGTTATCAGTTGTTTTTAGTTTACTCACAGCAGACGGAGGAGGGTTTGGGCCCTGACGTTGTGGCAGCGGCCGGAGAGCTCTCACAGGAGGAGGAGGGCGAGCTGGACCCACAGGCTTTGGTGGTTGTGGTGCCTGCCGTTTTTTAGTTGATAACTGGGGGCTTGCAGCAAAAGAGTGGGAGAGTCTGGTTCCAGTATATACCAGTTCCTCCATTTTCTGTGAGAAGCTTAGAAGTGGAGATGCTGGTGAGAGGGATCATGTGTCTGGTGAATGGAGCTCTGGCTCTGGTGTTTCCAGTGGCTGAAAAATGTTGTCCTGGCTTCCCTGGCTGTTTACCAGAAAGTCGTCCTTCGGTACTGAGTCTTGGAGCTGTTGTAGTACATCACAGTCTGTCTGTGATGAGCTCTGTGGGCAGGGCTCAGCCAGAAAAGTGTCTATAAGCAGTGCTTGTTGTGGCTGTGTGGCGTTGTCAGTGTCCTTGTGGGTTGTGTTGGCCACATGAAGACTCTGAAGCTGATAAGATGTCCTGTCGTCACACAGACATTGTCCAAGTGTGTGTGTGCCATTCATGTTGGGTAGACTGGCACATTCCACTGATGGATGCTGGAGTGAAAAATAGATGTTGTCCTTTAGCACTCTCGCACCAAGTTTGTTTGGGTGGAGGCCATCCAGTTTGAACAGTTGTCTATGGCCCCAGAAAAGGTTGAAGTTGTCAATGAAGTTGACTCCTTTTAGACTGCAGGTTCTTTGTAGCCAGGTTTTCAGTCCAAGCAACTGTGAAAACATGTTAATTCCCCTTGCTGGGAGTGGTCCACTGATGAAAGACTGAACTTTAAGTCTTCGAAGTGTTTCAATGAGTTCACAAAAATCCTTCTTTAGGAGTTCTGACTGCTCTTTCCGAATATCGTTCTTTCCCACATGGATGATGATTCGATTTGCAGTCTTGTGTTTCATTAGAATGTTCCGAAGTTCCTTGTTCACATCAGAGACGGTTGCTTGAGCAAAGCAGCATGTAGTTGTAGTTCTGCTACTTATATTTCTGATAATGGAGTCACCCACTATCAGAGTCCTGGGCTCGGCTGCGCTCTGAGCTGAGTGCCGCTGTCTGCTCGAACTTGCACGCCTGTTTGTAGCAATGTTAGCAGCTGGCTGATACGAACCATGTTCAGTCCCATTTGGGGATTCCTCACCCACATTCATTAATGCTTCAAATCTGTTTTCAAGCAGTATAGGGGGTGTTAAAACACCAGTTTTTGCAAGCCTTGTCATAGCTGTATCTGGAGTAGAGGATGATACCGCAGCAATACGAGATACTCTTGACAGTCTAATGTCTCGAGTGCCTTTGGATCTCGCTCCCTGTTTGTGCCATCGATTTGTGTGTCGATCAGTTTTGGCTTGTTCCTCTACACTTATAAACTGTCGATATTGACTAGATTCACAGGACTCACCGGCTGTATGCTGAGGGGGTCCGTGATGATGATCTTCTGTGTGTTCCGCCTGTTTTGGAAGTCCAGCAAGTAACTTTGTTTCTAAAACCACGATCCTTTGTAGAAGTCTGTGGCAGTTTGTGCAGCAAGTAGATTCCAGAAGAGGCATTTTCTTTCTTGTCTGTTGAAAGTATGCAGCTGTGTTTTCCCGTCTCCGGAATGTAAGCTGCTGGCAGTGGGAGGCAAAAAGTCTCCTTTTTTGTAATGTTTGTATCAAAAATGTGTTGTCTGAGCACTGTGCTGATATGCTGAAGTTAAAATCTTAAAAATATGAGAACAAGTTCATAAACAGGGAGCAAAGCGCAGAGCAGTAAGCAAAAGCGTCCGAACAATAGCAAAGCCGGAAGCAGAATCGCCAGGTTAAAGAGATGTGTCTTTAATCTAGATTTAAACTGACAGAGTGTGTCTGCCTCCCGAACAGTGTTAGGTAGATTGTTCCAGAGTTTAGGCGCTAGATAAGAAAATGATCTGCCACCGGCAGTTGATTTTGATATTCTAGGTATTATCAAATTGCCAGAATTTTGAGAACGCAGCGGACGTGAGGGACTATAATGCGATAGGAGCTCGCTCAAGTACTGAGGAGCTAAACCATTGAGGGCCTTATAAGTAATTAGCAAGATTTTAAAATCTATACGATGTTTAATAGGGAGCCAGTGCAGTGTTGACAGAACCGGGCTAATATGGTCATACTTTCTAGTTCTAGTAAGAACTCTAGCTGCTGCATTTTGGACCAGCTGGAGTTTGTTTATTAAGCATGCAGAACAACCACCCAATAAAGCATTACAATAATCTACCCTTGAGGTCATGAACGCATGAATTAATGTTTCAGCATTTGACACTGATAGCATAGGTCGTAATTTTGATATATTTTTAAGATGGTAAAATGCGGTTTTGCAAATGCTAGAAATGTGGCTTTCAAAGGAGAGATTGCTGTCGAATAGGACGCCTAGGTTCCTAACTGATGACGACGAATTGACAGAGCAGCCATCTAGTATTAGACTGTGTTTTAGGTCATTACTTGTGGAGGTTTTAGGTCCAATAATTAACACCTCTGTTTTTTTTTTCAGAATTTAACAGTAAGAAGTTATTCGCCATCCAGTTTTTAATATCAGCTATGCATTCTGTTTTTCGAATTGATATGTTTTGCCGGGCTGCGAAGAAATATAGAGCTGAGTATCATCAGTGTAACAATGAAAGCTAACGCCATGTTTCCTGATGATATCTCCCAAGGGTAACATGTAAAGCATAAAAAGTAATGGCCCTAGTACTGAGCCTTGAGGTACTCCATACTGCACTTGCGATTTAAATGATACCTCTTCATTTATTGCCACAAACTGATGACGGTCAGATAAGTACGATTCGAACCAAGCCAGTGCACTACCATTAATGCCTACATAATTTTCAAGTCTATTTAAAAGAATGTTGTGGTCAATAGTATCAAACGCAGCACTAAGATCCAGTAGCACTAATAGAGAGATGCAACCACGATCGGTTGACAAGAGCAGGTCGTTTGTAACTCTAATAAGAGCCGTCTCAGTACTATGATATGGTCTAAAACCTGACTGGAAATCCTCACAGATACCATTTTTCTCTAAGAAGGAGCATAATTGTGAGGATACTACCTTTTCTAGTATCTTTGACAGAAAAGGGAGATTCGAAATTGGTCTGTAGTTAATTAATTCAGTGGGGTCAAGTTGTGGTTTTTTAATGAGTGGCTTAATAACAGCCAGTTTGAAGGTGTTGGGGACATATCCTAATGATAGTGACGAATTAATAATATTCAGAAAAGGATCTATGACTTCTGGAAGTACCTCCTTTAGTAGCTTAGATGGAATAGGGTCTAACATGCATGTTGTAGGTTTAGATGATTTAACAATTTTATACAATTCTTCCTCTCCTATAATAGAGAATGAGTGGAATTGTTCCTCAGGAGATCTACAACGCATTATCTGATGCGATACTGTAGCGGGCGGCTGTATGGTTACAATTTTATCTCTAATGTTGTCTATCTTGGAGGTAAAGTACTTCATAAAGTAATTACTGCTGTGCTGTTGGGAAATGTCTGCACCTGTTTCTGCTATAATTTTCGTTAATTTAACCACAGTATTGAACAAATACCTAGGGTTATGTTTGTTTTCTTCTAAGAGAGACGAAAAGTAATCCGATCTGGCAGTTTTTAATGCTTTTCTATAAGAGAAGTTACATTCACACCAAGCAGTACGAAAAACATCTAGTTTTGTTTTCCTCCAGCTGCGTTCCATTTTTTGTGCTTTTCTCTTTAGGGCGCGAGTGTGATCGTTATACCATGGTGTTACACTGTTTTTCTTAATCTTTTTTAAGCGCACTGGAGCAACTGTATCTAAAGTGCTAGAAAAGACAGAGTCCATAGTTTCTATTACATCAAGTTTTTCTGAGCTACTGGATATGCTGAGGAATTCAGATAAGTCAGGAAGATTACTTACAAAGCAGTCTTTTGTAGTGGAAGTGATGGTTCTACCGTACTTGTAGCAAGGTGTTGAATTAACAGTTTTAGCTATCTGGAGTATACAAGAGACTAGATAATGATCTGAGATATCATCGCTTTGCGGCAGAATTTCAACACCATTAACATCAATTCCATGTGACAGTATTAAATCTAGAGTATGATTTTGGCAATGAGTAGGACCTGACACATGTTGTCTAACCCCAATAGAGTTCAAAATATCTAAAAATGCTGTTCCTAATGCATCTTTTTCATTATCAACATGGATGTTAAAATCACCCACTATTAAGACTTTATCTGCGGCCAACACCAACTCCAGAGCAGACCAGAGCATATTACAGTGTCTGACATCGTACTTGCAAGTTCACACACCTCTTTAACATTATTTTTAGTGATCTCCGACTGGGGAAGTCGAACATCATTAGTGCCGACGTGAATAACAATCTTACTGAATTTATGTTTAGCATTAGCCAGCACTTTTAAATTTGCCAAGATGTCAGGCGCTCTGGCTCCCGGTAAACACTGGACTATGGTGGCTGGAGTCTCTATTTTCACGTTCCGTACAATAGAATCGCCAATTACTAGAGCACTTTCATCAGGTTTCTCAGTGGGTGCGTCACTGAGTGGGGAGAACCTGTTTGATGTTCTGATCGGAACGGAAGAGCGGTGTTTTGACCCGCGACTATGCCGTCTCACAGTCACCCAGTTGCCCTGCTGCACGGGCATTGTTACCGGAACCGAACAATGTACAGGGCTTTCTGAGCTAGTCGCATCCAAAACCGTATCTAAGGCCCTCACATTCTTACTATCCTCTATTAAAGTTTGGATGCGTGATTCTAGTTCTGAAATATTCTCTGTCAGCCTGACTATATTCCTGCATTTATCACATGTATAAGGCTCACTGCTGACAGAGATAGATAAGATATACATGTGGCAAGCAGTGCAGACAACAATTGTAGGAGAAGAAGCCATTACTCACCGTGATTGTGGAATGATTCCAACTTACCACTGTTGTTGTTTGAATTCCTGAAGAACAGATCAGGGGGAGAAAAAACGGAACGGAACCGGCTAAAGGAGTACTAACGATATTAAACACGAGAGAAAAAACGTGAATGGAACCCAGATGACAAGCTAACGCAATGCTAAAGATAGTAAACAAGAGTTAAAAGCATGAATGGAGTGCGAACGGCAAGTTAGACGGCTAATGGAATGCTAACGCGCTGCACTCGTGATTATAGAACAAGGCGAATGATCAAATTAGTCAGATTAGTTTGATGGATAAGATCAGAAATTAAGTTAAGCTATATCTATCAATTTAAAACGGCAGAATTAACAATAAGATAGAGAATCCAACAGAAAAACGAAGCTGCAGGGAGCAACAAACACAGACCACTCTGCAGCAAGGCAAACAGGAAGCAGGGAAGCAGGGAAACAGCGAAACGTATGTTTCCTCAGTTTCCTTGTCCGGTGTTAATTGTTACTCATGTTCCTATGTTAGATCCCACATTTCTCCTGTGTTCCAGTCTCCTTGTCTGCTGTTTCCCTGTATTTTTGAATTTATTAAATAATTTTATGTTTATTCCTTTGTCATCTTGCCCGTTCCTGCATGCACTGTGACAATAAGAGCTTTTCTATTGATTTTTGAGAAGGGTATGAATAATTTTGGACATGCCACTTTTTGTTCAAATGTAAATAAAAGTAATATTTCTTTCCACAATGTTGCCTCTTGTACATTGTCTTATTATCTTTTGAGAGAAGCCAGTGTCATTTCCGGTCAAAAAAAACAAAACTTGCTGGTTGAATAAAAGTAACTTTAAGTCAGAATTTGCCGGGGGTATGAATAATTTCAGGCTTGACTGTATATTTTTAATAATTATTTTATTTATTATTTATATTATATTTGTATTGTATATTGTATTATTTTTTGCCAACAACAGGGCATTTTAAATTGGGTTAAAAGCCAGTATCGTCATGTGATGTCTGGGCAAATGTTACAACTGAGAACATGTGACAACATTAAACAATGGGAAAATTCTCATTCAGTACCCGTACTATCAGCACTGGCGCCCCTCAGGGTTGTGTCCTCTCCCCACTGCTCTTCTCCCTGTACACTAATGACTGTACCTCCAAAGACCCCTCTGTCAAGCTCCTGAAGTTTGCAGACGACACCACACTTATCGGCCTCATTCAGGACGGTGACGAGTCTGCTTACAGACAGGAGGTAAAAGAGCTGGCTGTCTGGTGCAGTCATAACAACCTGGAGCTCAACACGCTCAAAACTGTGGAGATGATCATAGACTTCAGGAAAAAAAAACCCTGCTCTCCCCCCACTCACCATCATGAACAGCACCGTAAACACAGTGGAGTCATTCAGGTTCCTTGGCAACACCATCTCACAGGACCTGAAGTGGGACATTCACATAGACTCCATTGCTAAAAAGGCCCAGCAGAGACTGTACTTCCTCCGCCAGCTGAGGAAGCTCAACCTGCCACAGGAACTTCTGAAACAGTTTTACTCTGCCATTATTGAATCCGTCCTCTGCACTTCAATTACCATCTCAGCTACCAATTCTGATCTCAGAAGACTACGTCGAATAGTCCGGACTGCTGAACGAATCATTGGTACAACCCTCCCTACCCTTCAAGATCTGTACTTATCCAGAGTACGAAAAAGGGCTGCCAAAATTACTCTGGACCCCTCACATCCAGCACACTCTGTGGACTGTTACCATCCGGTCGGCGCTACAGAGCACTGAGCACTAGAACGACCAGACACCGAAACAGTTTCTTTCCTCAGGCAATCCATCTCATGAACACTTGATTGTGGATCGTACAACACTATACACTCATTTTTCAGTTATTTATTTAAAGCACATACTTACTTCCTTTCAAATGTCTTTGCTATTTTTGCACATTGTCTGTCTTGTATACTTGTATATTGTTCTTTTTATAATATGTATCGTCTTGTCACTGTCATTCTGTAGCACTGTGGAGCTTCTGTCACTAAAACAAATTCCTAGTATGTGTAAACATACCTGGCAATAAAGCTCATTCTGATTCTGATTCTGATTCTGAAGTTCCTGAGGGAAGCTTGGACATTGAACCCGCCTCCTTCTCATACTGTGCTGACCTGGGATTTATCAATGGTCCCTCAGGGCCCTTTGAGGTCCTCCCTTTGAGCCACTCCAGTCAGCAGACTTGCCCCTGGTGTTTAAGACTGCCCTACAGAGCTGGATAGATTATGTACAAATTAGAATCCGTTACTGATTCCAAATTACATGACAAAAATTGCAGTTAGTAACGTAATTACTACTACGACAATTACTTTTAGGATACTTTTGACCAAACTCATTTATAACATTGATTTAAATAGGATAATATTGTACCATATTGACATAAACATACAAAGAACAAGAAAATATATTCCATTTGTTGTTATTAAAAACATGAAGTGCTTTGAACATTATACGTCTGTCAGGATTTGAGTATGTTCTGTTATGTTTTCCCAGTGTTTTTCCCCCCATGTTTCATATGTAAATGGTTTAGTCCTTGTCTTCCCCTCAAGTTTTGGTTCCATTTGGTTTAGTCATGCCCATATTTGTATTTCCCCCTCATTATCTCGTTTGAAACCACACCTTGTTTTTCTGTGTATTTAAAGTCTGTGTTTGCACTCTCCCCTTGTTCCGTCGATAACGTTACATGTTCTCTGTTCATGCTCCTGGTTTTTGTTTGTTTGTATATTCAGTGTTTTATTTAATATTTCATTTACTCCGGTTCTCCTTCTCCATCTCCACTCCTCAACCACCTGCTAACTGTGACAGATCGACGGACCTAAACAAGATGACCTGGGCTGAGGACAAACTCTGGAACCTGCAGCAAGGTGAGCGTTCGCTGGAGGAGTATGTGGAGGAGTTTTTGAGCATCTGGTGAGATGGAGCGACAAGATGATCAATGCATGTTTCCAGATGGGACTAAAAAATTATAGTTTATAGCAATTGATTACTCCAAGTGATTGCTATCGTCCCGTAGCAGATTTTGTAAATTTTGTTCTTGACTTATGTGGTTCCCCTTTCCAAGTCATGGTGGAGGATGGTAATCCTCCTCCCATCTGGAAACATACAGTCACCCCATCTCACCAACAGCCAGGGCCCTCCGCATATCACTCCAGCGACCTCACTCCCTCCTTGCCTCCTACGTGTACCCAAGTCCTCCTAAGCCCCGATGGTCCTCAACCCAGTATCTCAGGCCCGTCAGCCACCACGCCAGCGTCAGCTTACAAGATGGCCGCGGCATCGGCTCACAAGATGACTGCCACGCCAGAGTCTGCAAGCAAAATGGCTGCCACGCCAGAGTCTGCACGTAAGATGGCTGCCACGCCAGAGTCTGTAAGCAAGATGGCCACCATGTTACTATCTGCCCTCAAGATGGCTGCCAAGCCAGAGTCTGCAAGCAAGATGGCTGCCACGCCAGAGTTTGCACGCAAGATGGCCTCCGTTTCTGAGTTCCCAGGCAAGATGGCCTCCGTTTCTGAGTTCCCGGCCAAGATGGCCTCCGTTTCTGAGTTCCCGGCCAAGATGGCCTCCGTTTCTGAATCCCCGGCCAAGATGGCCATCAAGCCTGAATCCCCAGCCAAGATGGCCGTCAAGCCTGAATCCCCGGCCAAGATGGCCTCCGTTCCTGAGTTCCCGGCCAAGATGGCCACCAAGCCATGGCCCCCTGAGCTTCCTGATCCGCCATGGCCTCCTGGACTGTTTATTCAGTGTTTTATTTAATAAACTTTATTTCATTTACTCCGGTTCTCTTTCTCCATCTCCACTCCTCAACCACCTGCTAACTGTGACAACGTCAAGCTTTACCAAACCGGTTTTGTGAAGCAACTGCAGGGGGTTTAATGAAAAAATAGTCATTAATTAAATCATAAATTTTTTGTAATTTTAAATCATTTTAAAATGAAAATGAGGTGACTTTAACATTGAATGGAAACTTTTGCTCAAGTCTCCTGCTTCTCAAACTTCTCTCTTGAGACAAAACTCTAACACTCTCACAATGGTCACCTTTAAAGCTTTAGAAGAGATCTCATCATCGTCAGACACTGTGCTCAGAACTTTCTCCTAAACTAAAAAGTCTGGTGGTCTCATATTTGTCTCCTCCAATGTTTCAAAAAAGATCTCAACAACATCACAGACTGTACTCAGATTTTTCTCTTTAGCTAAAGATGCTGGATCTCTCACATGTGTTTCCTCAAATCTTTAGAAGAGATCTTTACAATACGCTCTGTGCTCAGATTGTTCTACTACACTAAAGAGTTGGGAGCTCTAACATTTGTCTCCTTTAAATTTTAAAAGTGATCTTAATAACTTTACAAAATGTGCACAAATTAAAATGCCTCAATATGAGCTCAAAGATTTCTACTATATAATATGTAATTAATAATCAAGTCATAAGCCATTTTCTGTAAATCAGTCACAGATCCTTTATTTAGAGCCTTTCAAGTACTTGATTTGGTGCAAGAGAGAAATCTAAGCACAGTGTGTGATGGTGTTGAGATCTCTTCTAGACTTTGATGGAGACAAATGTGAGAGATCCAGAGTCTCTAGCTAAGGAGAAAAATCCGAGTGTGTTGATGAGAACTCTTTTAAAACTTTAAAGGAGACAAACATGAGACCACCTGAATCTTTAGCTAAGGAGAAATATTTAAGCACAGTGTGTGATTTTGTTGAGATTTAAAGGAGATAAATGTGAGACATCCATAGTCTCTAGCTAAGGGAATATCTGAGCTCAATGTGTGATGTTGATCTCTTTTAAAGCTTTAAAGAAGACCATTGTGTTAGAGTTTTTGTCTCAGGAAACAAGTTTGAGAAGCAGGAGACACAAGCAAAAATCTCCATTCGATCTTAAAGTAACCTTATTTCTGTCTAGGGGAAATATTTGAGATGTTAAAGAGATCTCACTTTTTATTTTACCTTCGTATGGGCATAGAACATTTTAGCTACGATCAGAGCAGCTCTTTGTATGATTCAGAGGCTGCTCTAAAGCGCTGCCCTTTATGAAGCAGAGACTATCCAGATGAATAATAGATGCTACAGGCTTACACCTCAGTGGACTTATGGTATCTTATTGGAGTGAGGGCCCACTCCACCAGGGGAATGGCCTCTTCCTGGGCTTGGTCCAGCAGAGTCTCAATCAGTGATATTTGTGCGGCTGCCATCTACCTTCAATAGGTTTTATAACTTGGACATCCCTGCCCTTCAGGCACAGACCTTGCCAGATATTTGCCTTGATACTGTCACGTTCGAGGGAAGAGGTCAGGGTCCAAAATGCAGGGAAGGTGAATTTTAATTAAACAATAAATAAACAAACAAACACAAACAAAAGGCCAACACGGCACACACGACAGGATCTAGACAGGAGCAGGATATACACAGAACTGAAGACAGGATACACGATACAATGCAGACTCACAAGAGTGGTGGAAGAGTGGAGATTATAAAGTCTGTGATAATGCGGAGCAACTGTGGGTGTGAGTGACGAGACAGGTGTACGTGATCATGAGGAAAGTAAGGGAGGAAGGGAGACAGTGACCTCTGGTGGGGAAGGGAGACACCACAGCCCAGACACGTGATAGGACCCCTCCTCTACGGAACGGCTCCCAGACGTTCCACAAGGCCGAAAAAAAAGTCTGGAGGGAGGAGGAACGGAGGACTGGTGAACCAGGGGGAGGGATGGCGGGCCAGGCCTGTGTAATGGTAGCAGGGCCGGAGACGAAGGCTCCGGGAGGCTGGGTGAGACCAGCGTAGGACCCGGGAGCTTGGGCAGGGCGCGACCGGACCCAGGAAAAACGTCCATGGGCACCGCCGTCAGATAAACGTCCGCGGGCAACGCCGTTAGATAAACGTCCGCGGGCACCGCCGTCAGAGAAACGTCCGCGAGCACCGCCGTCAGAGAAACGTCCGCGAGCACCGCTGTCAGAGAAACGTCCGCGGGCGCCGCCGGCAGAGGAACGTCAGCGGGCATCGCCGCCGTCAGAGGAACGTCAGCGGGCATCTCCGCCGTCAGAGAAATGTCAGCGGGCATCGCAGCCAGAGGAACGTCAGCGGGCATCGCCGCCATCAGAGAAACGTCAGCCGGCATCGCCGCCAGAGGAACGTCAGCGGGCATTGCCGTCAGCGGGCACCGCCGCCAGCGGAACGTCAGTGGTCACCGCCGCCAGAGGAACGTCAGCGGGCATTGCCGCCGTCAGAGAAACGCCAGCGGGCATTACCTCCAGAGGAACGTCTGCGAAGGCTCCGGGAGGCTGGGTGAGACCAGCGTAGGACCCGGGAGCTTGGGCAGGGCGCGACCGGACCCAGGAAAAACGTCCATGGGCACTGCCGTCAGATAAACGTCCGCGGGCAACGGCGTCAGATAAACGTCCGCGGGCACCGCCGTCAGAGAAACGTCCGCGAGCACCGCTGTCAGAGAAACGTCCGCGGGCGCCGCCGCCAGAGGAACGTCAGCGGGCATCGCCGCCGTCAGAGGAACGTCAGCGGGCATCGCCGCCGTCAGAGGAACGTCAGCGGGCATCGCCGCCGTCAGAGAAACATCAGCGGGCATCGCCGCCAGAGGAACGTCAGCGGGCATCTCCGCCGTCAGAGAAACGTCAGCGGGCATCGCAGCCAGAGGAACGTCAGCGGGCACCACCGCCAGCGGAACGTCAGTGGTCACCGCCGCCAGAGGAACGTCAGCGGGCATCGCCGCCGTCAGAGAAACGCCAGCGGGCATTACCTCCAGAGGAACGTCTGCGGGCATCGCCGCCGTCAGAGAAACGTCAGCAGGTATCGCCGCCGTCAGAGAAACGTCAGTGGGCATCGCCGCCGCCAGAGAAACGTCAGCGGGCATCGCCGCCGTCAGAGAAACGTCAGCGGGCATCGCCGCCGTCAGAGAAACGTCAGTGGGCATCGCCGCCGCCAGAGAAACATCAGCGGCATCGCCGCCGTCAGAGAAACGTCAGCGGGCATCGCCGCCGCCAGAGAAATGTCAGCGGGCATCGCCGCCGCCAGAGAAACGTCAGCGGGCATCGCCGCCAGCGGAACGTCAGCGGTCACCGCCGCCGTCAGAGGAACGTCCGCGGGCACTGCCGCCATCAGAGGAACGTGAGCGCGCCGCCACCAAGTGAACGTCCATCTCCGCCAGACGAGCGTAAACGAACGCGATCCGCTCGGGCACAGCGTGAGCGGACACCGCCGCACCGGGCACAGAGTGAGCGGTCGCCGCCTCTTCGGGCACAGAGTGAGCGGTCGCCGCCACTTCGGGCACAGAGTGAGCGGTCGCCGCCGCTTCGGGAACCGAGTGAGTGGTTGCCGCCGCATCAGGAACAGAGTTAGCAGTCCCCGCCGCTTCGGGAACAGAGTGAGCGGTCACCGTCGCTTCGGGAACAGAGTGAACGTCCATCTCCGCCAGACGAGCGTAAATGAACGCCATCCACTCGGGCACAGCGTGAGCGGACGCTGCCGCACCGGGCACGGAGCAGGCGGACGCCGCCAATAAACAATAAACAAACAAACACAAACAAAAGGCCAACACGGCACACACGACAGGATCTAGACAGTAGCAGGATATACACAGAACTGAAGACAGGATACACGATACAATGCAGACTCACAAGAGTGGTGGAAAAGTGGAGATTATAAAGTCTGTGATAATGCGGAGCAGCTGTGGGTGTGAGTGACGAGACAGGTGTACGTGATCAGGAGGGAAGTGCGGGAGGAAGGGAGACAGTGACCTCTGGTGGGGAAGGGAGACACCACAGCCCAGACACGTGACAGATACCCTATATGAATGGGAAAAGTATGGTTATGCAGACCCCAGCCTTGTAATATGGGTCTCGTTATTAGTTCATGATGTCACAAATCCAGTCCTTGGTCTTCCGTCTATTCGCCACCAGAGGTCGTCGTACAATTCTATTGACTCTCACTCTACACACACTGTTACATGTCACCCCGGACTACACTTCCCATGCTCCACCTCACTCATTACGCACACTGCTGTAGCCAATCATGAACAGTATAAATATGAGGCCATTACGATCATTCTTGGCCGAGTTTAGCACTCTCTATGTGTTAGAAACTCTGTGGAGCCATTTCTCAGTTTCCTGATTCCAGTCAAGTCTTGTTACCTAGTCTAGTCATTCGTGTTTTGATTCCCTGCCTGGTTTCTGCCTTGCCCCTCTGGATTATGTACTCTTGTGTCTTGCCTTCGTATACCTGTTTGCCTGTGTTTGACCCTGCCTGTTTAGATAACGTTTATTAATAAAAACTCGCAAATGGATCCACACGCTTCATGTCCACGTCACTCCGTAATCCCGCTCTGTTCATAATCTTTTTGTTTGTAGAGGTCGCCCCAATATAGGGTGACCACCTGGCAATAAATGTGATTTTGCAGGACAATTCAGGACACATGTGCGACAGATACATTTACTACTGTTATGCTATGTAAATACTGATTTATATCCGTTGTCATATGTGCTTGTTTCTGACCTCGTACATGTTTAACTTGGTTAAAATGAATGGAGAATATCGCATTTTTCCATGTCCTCTCAACCATTTCCGTCTGTGGTGCTAGGTCACTTGATGAAGTGCGCACATATTTTGTGCGGAAACTACAACGTAAAAACAATGAATAAAACGTTTTTTTTTTTAAGGCAAAAGAGTGTATGTATGTTTTCTTAATATGACAATTAAAAACCAACAGACTAATCAAAATGCAGGACATTTTCTCATTATGCGACATGCTGGACAAAGCAAAGTGGGACTGGTGGTTATTTTACTTATTTATTATTATTTTTTTTTTAATCTAAGTGCGTTTTACCTTTAATTCTGTTATACACAGTGTTTTGCTCATTGTGAAATATAAACTATGACTCTGCATGAGACAAAGTATTTACACCATCTTTATTTATGTTTCAGTTTCACAAATTGGCCCTGCAGTAAAGAAAGTTTGATTCTAAACTTGGCCTTTACTGGGGCTTTGTTTAGCTCTCTGTCAAAGCACTGCATGTTAACACAAGGTGAGGGCAACAGCATTTTTTGTTGAATCCACCATACTCCCACCAGAAAGAGAAGTACAGTCTATTGAGACAGCACTACGAGTGACCTTGGTAACTGAGGTTGCCTCAGAGGAAGTTTTTAAAGTTAATTTGTATTCACATAGTGGTTTTACACCACATGACACCACAAAGTCATGATGTTAATGTTTAAAAATACTGTAATTGATAATTGCCCACATTTAGGAAAGGAAAGGAGGTGACGTGAGGCCAAGTATGGTGACCCATACTAGGAATTTGTGCTCTGCATTTAACCCCATCCAAGTGCACGCGCACACACACACACATGGCCATTGCTGCGGCGCCCGGGGAGCAGTTGGGGGTTCGGTGCCTTGCTCAAGGGACTCACCTCAGTCGTGGTATTGAGGGTGAAGAGGGCACTGTTGATTCGCTCCCCCCCACCTACAATCACTGCCGGACCTGAGACTCGAACCCGAGGGTTACAAGTCCGACTCTCTAACCATTAGGCCACGGCTGCCCCCAATTTATAGCAATTTATAGCTGGTGTACATATGTCAGCAGTTAAGATTTTCTATATAGTATCCCTTCTATATCTATCCTTTATGTCAGTTCACTGTATGTATGTGGACAGCACTGGATATTGTAAGGACCAATGACTGGCCCAATGAAAGAATCCAATTGTGTGGGCGCTGCGTGTAGGTTTTTTACTTACACTTATGTAAAGTCTACCTAATTTATTCAAATTTAGTTTCGATGTGATTCTAGCT
>NC_133385.1:37564363-37624152 GCF_049309525.1 Garra rufa | reverse complement strand
GTATTAAGTTAATAATTAATAATTTATATATATATATATATATATATATATATATATATATATATATATATATAGAATAAACACTGTTTTAAACCTGTTATTCATGAAAGAATCCTGGGGGGGGAAAAAAATCACAGGTTCCAAGAAATATTTGGCAGCACAACTGTTGATATTATCCAACATTGATCATTCTAATAATAAATCAGCATATTAGAATGATTTCTGAAGGATCATGTGACACTTAAGACTGGAGTAACAGCTGATAAAAATTCAGCTTTTCATCACAGGAATAAATTCTATTTTAAAGTATGTTAAAATAAAAAACATTATTTTATATTGTAAAAACATTTTGCAATATTACTGTTTTTTTCTGTATTTTTAATCAAATAAATGCAGCCTTGATGAGTATAAGAGACTTCTTTAAAGACTATTACAAGTCTTACTGACCCCAAACTTTTGAACGGTAGTGTATAAAAAAAAAAATATATAAATAAAATAACATATCAAGGAAAAAACATGTAACATGGGCAGCATTAACGCATTTAATTTGTTCACTACTTTTTGCCAGCCCTCTCTCCTTGCTTTTGCAGCCTTTGCAGTGTTCCCTTGCATTTTAATTAAACTCTGAAACGCCTGAAATCCCTCAATCAAGAGTTCTTGCTCTGCTGCAGAAAAATACTGAACGCACTCCTTCGACATTTTCACCGACCAATCAAAGAGTTGCCGATCAATGTTTCTACTATCGATACGTACCCCCTTTTAAGCCACCCAGTGATCTCAAATTACTTCATCCAGCTGCACTAATCATCAACAACAGGTGCGTTCGGAGAACCGGAATAGCGAGCACATAGTTAGCGCGATGATTTGATCTTGAATGTGTCATTTGATCTTGGATGTAGTAAGCCAGGTACGAAGAACGGACCCCTGGGGAGGCAGTGGAAGCACCAGAAGATAATAGGTCAAGACCAGAATGTTATAAACACAACGCCTGGAACTACTACTACTCAGTATTCATAAAAGAGTAGGCGAGAAATCCCCGGATGTCCTACTGCTTCAGCCCAGATTCTGAAGTGTTTATCAATGGATACTTTTCAATCCCAGGAGTCCACAGGAGGCCAAAACGTCATCATCGAACGTGATTGAGAACCGCAACGAGGGTGTTTACAAATGTGAGTATTACAAACCAAAACACGGTTCCCTGTCTTAAAAATCATATTTGTTGAGCTACTTTATCGTAAACTGTTGATTTGCATAAGGTGTCAAGATGTTATACAGTAGCTTATGCTATAGTATATTTGTGATTTCGCTGTTAAAACATTAAGCTTCAGGTAGCACACGCACGTCTTCAAAAGCGGATTTACATAAAACATATACATTTTAATGTCTAGAATGTAAGAATTCACTGTCACTGCTTTACATTAATGAAAGTAATGTAAATAAACACATGTACATATAGTAGGCCTAACTGAACTTCAAACTCATTTCAAACAGAGCTTTAACAGAACTTTTCAGATTCTTGTTTTCTGTGTCTTTGTTGCAGATGTTTTGTGGTGGAGCAGGACCTGAAAGGAAAGGTGACTGCAGCATTTTTGGGGAAAAGTAAAATCCGAAACTTAATATAAAGATTGATCACTTTGTAACTTCCAATACAGAGATCTAATGACATTGTGCTGTTAAAATGACAGCTTTTGTATTATATTTCTGCATCTTTGTATGATCTGAAATGTCTGCAGACTGGTGTGTGCAGTGAGAAAGGAGAAATCCACAGCAGCATCCTGGAAATGGTCTAGTGCCATCGATGAGACCCTCCATCACTCCACCTGCCCTTTGCCTCATCTGGACCAGATGTTGCTGTGGTCTCTTCATCGTCAGTAGAAAAAGACTAAAAGACCAATATGTTTAAATAAAGCTTTGTTCCATGTGTATTTATTTATGTTCATGGTTACTTTTATTATTTTACTAATTTATTCATGTTTCCTGATGTTGTCAGTAAATAAAATATAACATTTTCATAAGCGTATGCATTTATTCATTACTTCATTGAAAAAAGAAACATTATGTAGTAATACTTACATTTTCCGAGTGTAAAATCAACAGTCTTCTCCAAAGGTAAGATCTTTGAGCAACTGATCGATGTCTCCTTTGTGCAGATGTTGCAAACATAGAGGAAAGTGTACTAGGTAGGGTTGTAGTGTTACTGATGCCATGAGGTGTCGCTGTCGCTCAAATTTCTGTATTATTATTACTGCAGAATTTATAATTCCATACAAACTCAGGGAAAGACTTAAGTATCTTTAACAAAGAACAATCATGACAGAAAACATGCACGCTGTAGGTTTCAAAGTCAAGACGCGGCACTGATGTCTTTATATGAATGTATCTCTGAAGGGAACCGACTGTCCTCAGAAACATGTCGTTGTCATTTTCATTTATTGCCTTATAAAACATCATTAATGCTGATTTGTATACAGCCGCTACTAGGGAAACCTTAATATTTCAGCGCTTTTAAAGCGTCCCCTTGTGACAGAGAATTACTTTTTCTTTTCCACATTTTTTCAGCTCTTTATGGTCAAATTATCAATTATTATTAGCAATTATCAACCTACGTTGTTATGCAGCAAACACAGAGTTGTAAATGTGAAAGAAGTTAATGTGCCTTCTAAAAATCTAAACAAATAAGACAATATTTATGTTTTAAATAAATATAATAAATGATAAACTCGATTTATCCCTTTTAATGGAATAAAGGCTGAAATTCCATTGTATAAGATGTTTTGTTTTGTGTGAAGCTGTATCTGAATTATAAATCATGCCATTTTATGCCTTAATATTCTACCGTACATTGTCAAATCCTACTCATACTGTTCATTTTACTTCTGCGGCTCTTAAAAAGGGTCACAAACTGCCTTAAATTGATATTTAAAATATTTTAAATAGTGAAATAAAATTCCTTCCTTAATATGTTTGTTTTATTTAAAGGTCTCTGCACGGCCCTGGTTTGCGTACATAGTACAAGATTATATACAGAAAAACTCATAACTTCATAAAATCGCAATGAATTAAAAATTGCATTTGTTGTTTATGTTATTTATTATTATTTTAAGTTTCAGGGATGAAAGGAGAGAGAAATTCAGCAAGAAAAAGGAAAACAAATGAGATCTAAGCTAGTTTTGCACAATTTTGCCCATTATTCAGGACAACAAATTTGGGGGTTTTAGTCATTTTAGTATTGTTAAAAATATAAAAACTTCAATCAATCCAAAATAAGCAAATTTCATCAGCATCAAAATGTTTACAGATAGATGAATTAAATCCGTCGCTCATCATTTCACGTTGCGCTTGTTATAACGTCATAGGTCAGATAACGTCAACATGGCGGAACGCATCCATACTCAACGAGATTTGGCTGTTGAGTAGGTACTCTTTTAGCGCTCGTTAAGTAAGTACTTATTGAAATTAAGTACCTACTCATTGAGTAGGCGATTTCGGACGCAGCCTGAGTGTTTTCTACTTCTGTTCTGATTGCTTTTCTGTTTTGAACATCGAACATTTTTTTTATGATTGTTTGCATCCTGCTATGTTACCTTTGCTCCACCTGGACAGTTATTGTTATTGTTAGCTGCCTGCCTTGACCCAGTGCCCATGTTTCAGTACATATTCTGATCTCCCCATGTATTTGGCTAAGAGTTGTTCATCACCTGTTTGTGGTGTTATAACCTTCTGAGTCTGCATTAGTAGACTTTGCCAAATGCTGATCCAGCAGCTATCTGACAGCTATCTTCAGAAATATCACCGCAAGTGAGCATGCTGGCTGCTCCTTAACAACAACTCAGCTGGCTGACAAGCCATTGATATCATGCATAGAAGTACCTGTATCAGTAAATTCTTGGAATAGAATCACTACTACAGCTTTGCTCGACTCGGGAGCAGCAGGGATTTTCAATGGTGAAGAGTTTGCCAAAAGGTTTAAGATATCACTGTGCTTCTGTACTTCTCCTTTGGCAGTGGCAGCACTAGATGGGTGCCCCCTGGGGTCCAGTTCTGTTCTCTACACTACCATGGAAATAACGCTTCAGGATGTAGCCCTACATTCAGAGAAAAAAAGTCATATCTCATCCAGTTTCATTCAAGCACCACACGCAAATTTCCTGGCAAGACAAATTACACATTGGGTTGCATAATGTTTCATGCACCAGTTTTCCCAATTCCAGTTCAATTCACAACCAGTATGATTGACTCAAGTGTCAGTGCCTAACCTTCCTGTTGAATACGCCAATACTGTGCACAGACTGTGCTATTAATTTTCTACCCGGCACTGTACCATCTAGAGGCCATATTTTTCGTCTATCTCAGCCTGAGGCCAGAGCTATGGAAACCTGCATTGATGAAGAACTGTGTAAGGAATTCATTCGACCATCTATCTAACCCGTTGTGAGAAAGAAAGATGTCCGACTAGATCCCTGTATTGATTACTTTGGCCTCAATGAGATTACCGTAAAAATTGCTACACTTTAGCTGTGGTTCCTGTGGATACCCAGCTCTATAACAATTAAACACTGATAAATATTTCACAAATTTCAACCTGAGCATACAACCTCATCTGCATTAGGGAAGGGGATTAATAGAAAACAGCATTTTCTACCAGTAGTGGGCAGTACCTGGTTATGCCATTAAGACTGGTCAATAGTCCTTTTAGACTTCTAGTCTTTTATCAATGATGTCTCTAGAGATATGTTAAATCAGTGGGTGCTCATTTATATCAATGACATCTTGATCTGCTCATACCCCCTGAAGCAATACATATTACACATCCAAGCAGTTTTCCAATGACTCATTATTCATTACATCTATGCTAAGGACACACAATTAGTTCATCGACAATTGCTTTACAAGTGCTGTAAACAAGTCTTCAAGGCAACTTCCAGGTGGACTACTTCAACCTCTTCCAATCTCATAAAGTAATACCACCATATTGAGCATGCAGGCTAATCCCTCTACCCAAGATGGAGACAGCCTAGCACATCATAAATGAATCTCAGATCGAGGTCCCTAGTTTACATCACGGGGATGGTCAGCCTTTTTCCATCAACTAAATGAAGAATGTATCATTCTCAATCCAATGGGCAGACAAAGCATCTCAATCAAGAGCTCACACATTTTCTCAGAATGTACCCAGCAAACATGGGACATCAGAGAGACATTCAGATCATGTCTGTATACATCTATCAGTTCAGACTCACTTTTATACGTCTGTAGAACGTGCAATAATGGTTCGATATCTGACTGTTTGACTAGGCCCCCTTTTGGACTTCTGGTGGATGTGCAAAACAGATTCAATATTTGAACGTCTAACTAGGACACCTTTTGGACACCTGTTGAAGTGCAAAAGAGGTTCAATATCTGAACATCTGAATAGGACCCTGAAAAAGCAATTTCCCCAGGTGTTCCAATCTCTTGCCTCAACATCAAAAGGGCAGGTGTGAAAGAGGATGAGTCAATGTCGGCAGAACATGCCATTTATCAATGCATCTACCACTGTCTTCTTGGTCAGGCAATGTGTAAGCTTCTGGCCATTTTGTGAAATAATTCATAGCCGGCAGCGCAAACCTGTTACCACTCTCTGAACATGGAAAATGGCCTATTATATCTAGTGTTGTAGGGGAGTGAGGGACCAGCCAGGTGTCTGGCATCTGGTTTCTCCAGAAAGAATGTCTGCGTTTACGTCCCCTGACCCTGCACGGTGTACTACCCTCATGTTGTAAGTCTGAAGTTCCTAAACCCAGCATGCCAACTGGCCCTCCAGCTCTTTGAATGACATTAATCACTGCAGAGCTGAGTGTTCAGCCAATATTGGGAGCCAATATAGGGGCTGTGAGCCTGTAACGCTCAGCCAAATCAGGCAGGCTACACAAATAAAAGTTAGTTCGGTAATCCCTCTCTTAACCCTTATTCAAAGGAAGTTATACAGAATAGACAAACAACGTGAAGATTGGATACCATCCACAAGTGTATTTACAGTGCAAAAGATCAATACCAAAACGACAACATATGCACATATACAACATATAGTATGAGCGTGTGTAAACTCCAAAAAACAGTCCAATGTTTGTGTATGTGTGTGCGTGTGTACGATTGCTTCGGCCTCACCGGTAAAGCTTTTGAGTCCGTGAGCACGAAGACGATGAACAGCGCTGTCCTGTAACAGAATCGCCCGAAACACAGTCCAACCAGGTCGTAATCCTCAACGAGATTAATCCACAAGTGCAGTATTTCCACGAAGGCTGATAATCACAGGTAAAGACAGCGTTAACGATCGTATATCCAGAGAGCCCTCTGGAACGCTGAAAAGCCGGCTTCTTTTATCGGAAGTGTATAATCAGGTGTTTTAGATGACGTCAGGGAATTCCCTAACGTAGCGCGGCAGAACTCTCGCGAGACAAGAACAGGGGAAACCACATTTTGCGGGGCAATACAGACAAGGGGATAAAATTGCACCAGCAGATACAAATAAATAAGCAATTTAGCAATTCATTAACTGCTTATAAATATCCCTCTTATGTGGCCGTGCTACAAGCCAACCAGAGCCTGTTTCAGCGCAGCAAAACTATTTTGTAGAGAATTTTGGTTAGCTCAAAGAATTTAAGATGATCAATATATGTGTGTATATGTATGAGACTGTTCCTCTCATCACATATACACTGCAAACTCCACCAGGTCTTACGACCAATGAATAGGATGAAATGAGTTATTTAAAACATACATTTCAGTCAGGGAAAGTAGTTTAACTCACAGGAAATCGTGTATAATAATCGTCATTAAATATACGCAATTTCCAGTTTCTGATCAGTAACAGTAATAACGATATCGACTGGTTTCTTTGTCCAGCAAATTATTCAGCGATACCCATTACTCTGACGTTGGCCCGCCGTCACGGCAACGCGTTTTTACTAACCAGAACGGAGTTAAAACAATTGAACAGAATAGGGCTTAAGGTAGCAATATGAGATCGAAACAGTTTAAGTGACTTTGTAATGTAAGCATTCAGCACAGAAAATCATTATATGTGAATATATGGTTGTTTATTAAACTATTCTACTTACAAACGATCGCACATAGACAAACGTACATAAAACACAAATAGACAGAAAACGCGTGAGAGAGAGAGAGTAAGAGAGAGAGAGAGAGAGAGAGAGAGAGAGAGAGAGAGAGAGAGTAAGAGAGAGAGAGAGACAGAAAGTGAGTTTGCAAAGGGACAGGAATGAAACGGTTCTGAACATCCTGAAATCGTTTCTTTTATAAAACGCCTTAAACGCAGCTATCTACGTTTGTAGAAAGGACGGATACTTGCAAGCTTGTTGTTGTTGTGCATTGTTTCCGTTTATGTTCAGTTCAGAAAGTCCTTTCCAGTTCCTTGAGAGTATTGCAGGCCTCATCATCTCCTCCGCTAGGTGAGACCCCCCCCCCCCCCATGGATCTGGGGGGAGGTGCGGGTGACGTGTCTTTGTGTCCCGAAGGCAAGAGCGAGAGAGAGAGATGAGGGAAGGTTTATAAACCTGTAGGTCGTTCACGCCCACAGTTGGACCTTGTCCAATCCGGTTGATCTGAGTTTTGGAGGGAAGATTGAAAGTCTTTGTCTCTCACAATGGGGTTTCGCATGTGGAAGCTGATTGGTTGTTTGGCCACAAAACTTTCAAAAGTTCAATAATACATATAAAGCAAGGAGTTATTAAGATGCCACAAACATTAACATTTAGGGAATAATAAATGCTGCTCATAGACACCAAACATGATCTATGTATCTTCTCGTTTGACTGAGTGATTCTAAATGTGAGAGTCTTAGCATGCACAATAATTCACCTATTGCGGATTAATGTTTGAGGCCGACATACATAACAGAAACAACAATATAAGAAAAGGTAACACATTGATATGTGTACATTTCTATATAACTGTATGTGAGACTGTATGTCTGAATAAGGAAAGTGTATCTGCATTTCTGTAGGAGTCTTATCTTGATGGTGGGGGGATGAGCTGGAGAGTGACCAGAGGTCTGGCTCATAGCACATAGGTGTTAATCATGGGGGAGAAGTCATTTAAGGAATATAACTAGTTATTTCATGTCTGATGGGCTCCATGCACTACATATCCCCTCTTTCGAACGTTGTTGTCCGTCCAACAGACAACAGCGAGCGACGTCAAAGGTGCGGAACAATCAGGCATGCACCCGGCACTCATGGCTGGAAGAGAGAGGTGGCTCTCTGGAGGTTGGTGCTTCAAGGAGTGGCTGTGGTGCCGTGGTCGACGTTATCAGGTGTGATAATGTAGACAGTGGCAAGGTATGGGTCCTCGAGCTTTGTGCAACAGGTGTCGAGGCACTGTCACTTGTCATCCTGACCCAGGTTGGTCTGTGTCAGGTGGTTGTTATCTAGTATCTGTGGTCCCTGCAGTCTGGAATCGCTGGTTGGACTCTCACTTGTGAGAGGGCAGGTAGTTCCAGGGTTCGCAGAGAATTGTCGTAAAGATTTTGTAGTGTAAAGAAGTTTCCGACGGACCCGGTTAGGGTGCAGGAGGGCAGCAGGTGTCTGTTATCCCGCTGTTTTGCTCAAATGTCATCAGGCGTCTGATGTTGGGGGTGTCGACACTGACTTGAGCGGGTCTGAGTTGTGTTGGTAGGGGTTTTGCTGTTGGGCCTGTGGGCCCGTTGCTCCATTCAACATTGTCTGGCTGCTCCTGAGGTGTCGGCTGGTCTCATGGGATGCTTTTTCCTTTTAGGAAGTCTAATGCGGTGTTGCGTTGGGCAAGGAGTCAGAAGTTTATCTTTCAGTACTTCTCAGTGGAGTTTCATTCAAGGAGCTCCTTGTTAGCATCAGAAACTCTGTTCTGGAAAAGCAGGCGTGTTCAGCTGTCCTTGTGGGTGTCGGTTAATTTTGGTACTCGGAGACTTGCAGGTTCAGTTCATTTACCTCCTGTCTGAGGCCCTTGAGGGTGTGGGCCAAGGAGAAGATGATGCTGCTCAGCTCCTGGTTGTCCAGGCTGGATGTGAGTTGTCCATTTGTCGCAGTCCTGCTGTTCCTTTCTCTGCCATTGCAGGCCGTTGGCTGCTTTAGGCTGAAGGATGCCGTTCTCTGTACTCTGCTGAGTCTCCAGTTGGTCCTGGTGAGTGGCAGGGCTGGATGTCCGAGACACGCTGGTTCACAGTTTCTATTGTGAATCTCGCTGGCTGCGGCATGCTTTTGGCTTCCTGCGCTCTTTGGATGCAGGTGTCGCACTCAGGCATGTTTCACTGAAGTACTGGTGAGCAATGTAGGTGGTGACACGGGTGGTCTCTAAGTTGACACGGGTGTCGTTTCTGGTGCCATCTGGTGGTAAACGTTCACAGATGTTTCTCGTCGACTGACTGCTTTGCATCGTAGAGAGGCTGTGTCGTTTGAAATCCGCTGGTTTCGAGCTGGCATCAAACTTAGCATATTCTGATGTCCTCTGTCACTGCATGCTTGGCAGTGAGCCACTTTTGCATTGGTAGTGGCTTTGGTACTCTGGTGTATTCTGCACGGTGCATCTTGGGCATACATCAGCAATGACCCCCCTTTGTTCCTGGAAAGCTGGGAGCTGTGGCGGTGTTTGGTTATCAGGAACAAACGTGAGGATGTGTCATCTAGATGCGGCATGTGTGTGACATCACTGAGTTGTTTTCGGCTTAGTGCCTTAGTGTGGTCGGACAGTGCAAAGTGTCAGCATTGCTTGGGAGCAGTGGAGGCTGCTTTAGCAGAGCTATTTTGTAGGTGGAGCCAGTGTGCATGGGTGTGATGCAGGCGGCGTAGCAGCGTGAGGGGTTTGCTTGTGGCTTAGAAGCGATGCTTGGGTTGGGTGGGTGGGTTTTTTGTTGTTGAAAACCTTAGGCAGCCACAAAATCCCTCAGTTTTTTTCTGGGCCTTTCACTGTTTTTCCACGAATAGCATGTAAATGTTCTTATTGTGATGGCACTGCTTGTCTGGAACAGTTGTTGATGCTCGTCTGTTTCAAACTGAGTGGTGTTGTTTGAAACTGAGCTTAGCCTACTTTGAGTCTATGCAGGTTAGTAATTTTCAGAGGGAGTTCTTGCGACTTGCTGTGACACAAGGGTTGATCCGATTGCCGTCACTCGTGCTGTGATGTCAGGTGGCCCGGCTTAAGGTGTTGCAGTGGGACAGGCTTGTCGTTTTCCACTAGGTACCTGCTCTGGGCGTGTCTTGCCTCGCTCTTGGGTCTATGAGCACATGGGTTTGTGTGCGTGGGATCCTTGGTCTGCAGGCATTGACAGTTATAAACATCACACAGTGGTGGCAGGTCTCTGTGATTCCCTTTGTCTTCTGGTGTGCTTGGCACATCGCTGGATGGCTTGTGCAGCGCAGCTGTTGTCATCTGGGTGCTGGGCTCTGCTGAGAGCCTTGTACATGACATTAGTTCTGCATCATCGTCATATGTGGAGAGCAGCTTGGCACCATTTCTGAGTGGCCATTTTCCTTTAGGCTCTTCATGACGGAATTGTTTAAAGTCTTTGAAATACCTGAATGGTATGTACACTGCAAAAGATTACTTTTCAGAAAGGGGGTGTGGCTTCTAGAGTGGGCACTGCTTCACGTATTCCATTGAATGTGTGTGCAGCATTAGGGTTTTAGCCACACTGTGTTTTGAGCCGAACAGTGACCCCTTTTGGTGAATGCAGGTAGTTCGTTCGCCAGAGTGTAAACATCTGGGAGTAATCTTATCTAGCAAGGCTTTCTCGCAGTTGAGGGAGTATCGTAGGGCTGTGAGAAACAGGAAGTAGCAGGTTTTGCATTGTCTATTCCAGGTTAAGTTCAGAGCACAGGTGTCCTCAGTGTTGGCCTGCACTGATCTCAGATCACTCCCACACAGTGATGTCGCTGCGTGTTCAGCTCCCATACACCACTGTATGTTTGTTCACCTTGGTCAGTCAGACGTCCCCCCCTTGGCATGGGGCAGCTGGACAATCACTTTGCTAATCTTTATTGCCTTCTGGTGCTTGGCTGTTTTCCGGCGGTCTGTAGAGTCCGCTGAATCGAGCGATCGCTGTACGGAAGAAGGCTGTAGCATTTGGGTGGTGACTCACAGTGTGATGTGGATATCTGAGGGGAAAGATTTTCTGGCGTTGATGCCATCTTCCCTTGGTGCCTGTCGCGTTGTCTCACGTAGGCTCAGATGCTGGTCGTAGCAGTCGTGTTCTTAGCTGCTGTATTCAGTTTTGACAGTTTTGACTGCTGGTACAAATGGCTGGGGTCCTGTTAGCTGGAGGTGGAGCTAAGCAGATCTGTCTCGTGGTCACACTGGGCAATGTTCTTGCTTAAGAGTCAATGTTTTGCAGACAGGCGTGTGTTGTAGCCTACTGCAGTGTTCAGGAAGACAGCGTTTTGTGGTGACAGCTGTCAGATTCCCGGCCAGCTTGCTGGCGTGTGAGGTGTGAACGGTGGGCTGTTAGGCCCGGGAGAGATTTTGTGTTGAGCTCTCCTGTTTGTTCATATTGTTATCTGCAAGCATTTGAGTTCTTTAAGGTGTGCTGGGTTCAGCTCACTTTGTGTTTCTTTGCGGAGTCGTTACTTGAACTTCGGCGTAGGCTGCTTGCAGGAGGCCTTAAAAGGCTTTGGCCGTGGCATGAGTGTTGCTGTCTGCCTGGGGCCATTGTAAAGAGAGCTTCCGCTGTTTAGGAGTGTTCTCCTGTACTGCTCTCTGCGCTCAGTCTGTGGGGGTGTTGCAGGCGTGTCTTGAAGCTTTTCTCCTCTCTCCTCGTGTAGGTCCTTGTCCTCTTCATCCGCTATCTCTGAACATCCAGATGGTCTAGGCGGTTCTGCGCGCTGTCCTGGTTCCGTCGTGGGTGAAGCTTTCTCTGCTGCGGCTTTAGTCAGACGATCTTGTTGAGGGCGTGGTCACTGATGGTCCGGCTGTAGATGAGTTGATTGGTTCTCTGCAGCCGTAGCTCTTGACTGGATCGTGATCCATTCGCCTGTGTGCGTGGTCGTCCGGCTGTTCTCCGCTCAGGGGCTGTAGTCACTAGACCCAGGGCAGGATGGCATCTTTGCCTTGTCTGGACTGGATGGCGAGACTGGATGGTGACATGTTGACACAAATAGAGAGGGAGAGACAAAGCACAACGAGCCAATGCAAGTCCGTACAGAACTAATGAGCTAAAATGTTGCTATGTGTTGGCGCACTTAACTGATGTCATCAGATGGTGACGCAAACTAAACGCTTATTATCCTAGCTGTAAAGAAGGGATCAGATAGTTTGTGTGGGTAAACACAGGAAACTATGAGTAAACTTAATGATGAGCGATTAACTTTAGAGCTATTCAGTTCATCGGTGTAGTTACCAAAAGATTTCACTGATGTTCAGACAGGTTCAGTCTCTAATAGGGAGAAAAATAAAAACAAAATCCATCAGAAAGAGAGGTATAAAGGGTTAAAGCAAAAGAGAGAAAGTGAGCTGACTGCCAGCCCTGAGGTCAGTGACGGGGCCCACCGGGTGGGGGCGCTATGGAGTCGTCACACCTGGGAAATGGCAGAGCTGAGAGAGCAAAAGAGAGAAAGGCCCCCCTGGGATGGGCCGAATTACCCGGGGTAGTGAGAGTGCAACTTGATCGATTTGGTCAAAGTTTAAATTTAAATCAAGACTGTTTAATCAAAAATTTAAAATGAGCAAATATAATTATAATTGCTAAAGGGAGAGTTGAATCTAAGGCAGTGAAATAATTAAAATTAAATCACACACAAAAAAAAACATACATTATGTTAATTATCATTATGGTTTAAATAACAATAATTAATAATGTAAAAAAAAGGAAAAGAGAAGGGAGAGACTGACTATCCATAAGCGTTGTTGCTCAAAGAAAAAAAAAAAAAAAAAAAAAAAAAAAAATGAAATCAGGCATAGGTATTGGAAGAGGTTTTAGACAGACTTCTATCTTTTAATAGAAGGAAATACCTTTTATGCGGGATTTCAGATTCCACCTTGTGTGGATTTGAACGCGCATCTAAGCGCAGTTACCATGGCCGACGCGTTATCGCGGGTGTATATTTCTTGTGTCCGTTTTACTGAACACAGGTACATATGTTTGCAAACTTTAACTTAATAGGATGCTTACACTATTAAAAGGTTGCTTAGTTACGATGCGTGCACCTTGGTCTTGAGTCAGCCTGCTGACACAAGACTTGTGTGTGCTTTGCACAAAACAAATAAATAACACTCGATCAAGATTTGTACAGTAATAACGCGAAGTTGTTTACTATATTAAATCTATTCGACGAGCAAACGGGGTCAACCTAGTCAGTTAGCTAAGCTGAGGTTTTAACCCAAAGGAGCAAGATAGCTGATTAGCATTGGAGTGCACATCAATGGCTAATCTATCTACACTCAAAATATAAAGATATGGCCATTGTAAGGTGAAAGAGGAACATCGCTCAATCAACTTCTTCACGCAAAAATAGAGGTTTTCTTCGCTCAATTTAGGGTGGCTTTAAGACGCGCTATAAAAGATTGCTTCGTTTTATAGGGTCAATATATAAACTGCAGTTAAGTTACATCTTCAACAGCGGTTTAGTTTCTCTGTGCGAGAGGCTCAAACATCTGTGAAGGTGTTAAAGGTGGGCTTGGCCACACCGTTCTAACACACACACACACAAACAAAAGAGACGCGAGTCGCGAGCCGAGTTTGAATAAACAAGCATGCAGACACACAAACTATTCCTGAGCCTCTCACATCACATAGTTTAAAACTGCCCGCATTCTCCACCAATTAATGTAGAGAATTTTGGTTAGCTCAAAGAATTTAAGATGATCAATATATGTGTGTATATGTATGAGACTGTTCCTCTCATCACATATACACTGCAAACTCCACCAGGTCTTACGACCAATGAATAGGATGAAATGAGTTATTTAAAACATACATTTCAGTCAGGGAAAGTAGTTTAACTCACAGGAAATCGTGTATAATAATCGTCATTAAATATACGCAATTTCCAGTTTCTGATCAGTAACAGTAATAACGATATCGACTGGTTTCTTTGTCCAGCAAATTATTCAGCGATACCCATTACTCTGACGTTGGCCCGTCGTCACGGCAACGCGTTTTTACTAACCAGAACGGAGTTAAAACAATTGAACAGAATAGGGCTTAAGGTAGCAATATGAGATCGAAACAGTTTAAGTGACTTTGTAATGTAAGCATTCAGCACAGAGAATCATTATATGTGAATATATGGTTGTTTATTAAACTATTCTACTTACAAACGATCGCACATAGACAAACGTACATAAAACACAAATAGACAGAAAACGCGTGAGAGAGAGAGAGTAAGAGAGAGAGAGAGAGAGAGAGAGAGAGAGAGAGTAAGAGAGAGAGAGAGACAGAAAGTGAGTTTGCAAAGGGACAGGAATGAAACGGTTCTGAACATCCTGAAATCGTTTCTTTTATAAAACGCCTTAAACGCAGCTATCTACGTTTGTAGAAAGGACGGATACTTGCAAGCTTGTTGTTGTTGTGCATTGTTTCCGTTTATGTTCAGTTCAGAAAGTCCTTTCCAGTTCCTTGAGAGTATTGCAGGCCTCATCATCTCCTCCGCTAGGTGAGACCCCCCCCCCCCCCCCATGGATCTGGGGGGAGGTGCGGGTGACGTGTCTTTGTGTCCCGAAGGCAAGAGCGAGAGAGAGAGATGAGGGAAGGTTTATAAACCTGTAGGTCGTTCACGCCCACAGTTGGACCTTGTCCAATCCGGTTGATCTGAGTTTTGGAGGGAAGATTGAAAGTCTTTGTCTCTCACAATGGGGTTTCGCATGTGGAAGCTGATTGGTTGTTTGGCCACAAAACTTTCAAAAGTTCAATAATACATATAAAGCAAGGAGTTATTAAGATGCCACAAACATTAACATTTAGGGAATAATAAATGCTGCTCATAGACACCAAACATGATCTATGTATCTTCTCGTTTGACTGAGTGATTCTAAATGTGAGAGTCTTAGCATGCACAATAATTCACCTATTGCGGATTAATGTTTGAGGCCGACATACATAACAGAAACAACAATATAAGAAAAGGTAACACATTGATATGTGTACATTTCTATATAACTGTATGTGAGACTGTATGTCTGAATAAGGAAAGTGTATCTGCATTTCTGTAGGAGTCTTATCTTGATGGTGGGGGGATGAGCTGGAGAGTGACCAGAGGTCTGGCTCATAGCACATAGGTGTTAATCATGGGGGAGAAGTCATTTAAGGAATATAACTAGTTATTTCATGTCTGATGGGCTCCATGCACTACAATTTTGACACTCCTCATTCTACATGAAGGACTTATCCCTCTTCCCTGCCAATCCCCTGCCCCCAGCTTGTGCCCCAAGAGTTACCATGGGTATATACGTGGAATACCCATTAAAACCCTGACCAATAACCTGGCAAAGGTAGCGGGCGCATTGCAGAGTGTGAAACAGTGCACCTTGAACCCCCTACTTCCAGATAGCTAAAACTGTAAATTCAACTCCTTGTTACAAGTATGGTAGAACCATCACTTCAACCACAAAAGGCTGCTTTGTTAGTAATCTTCCTGACTTTTGAATTGCTCAGCAAATCTAATAGCTCAGAAAAACTTGATGATGTAACAGAAAAAATGTACTCTATCTTTTCTAGCATTTTAGATATGGTTGCTCCTTGACGCTTAATGAAGATTAAGGAAAACAGTCCGACACTGTGGTATAACGAGCACACTCACACCTTAAAGAGAGCAGCCCGGAAAATGGAGCACAGTGGGAGGAAAACAAAACGAAAGGTATTTCGTATTGCCTGGTGTTAATGTACCCTTTGTATAAACTTGTTAAATCACCTAAACCAACAACATGAATGTTAGAACCTATTCCATCTAAACTACTAAAAGAAGTGCTTCCAGATTACATAGATCCTCTTCTGAATATTATTAATTTAACATTGTCATTAGGATATGTTCCCAAAACCTTCAAACTGGCTGTTATTAAGCCTCTCATTAAAAAAAAAAAACACAACTTGGCCCCAACAAATTAATTAATTATAGACCGATCTCAAATCTCCCTTTTCTGTTAAAGACACTAGAAAAGGTAGTATCCTCACTTAGGTATTATGTTCCTTCTTATAGAAAAATGGGATCTGTGAGAATTTCCAGTCAGGATTTGGACCGTATTATAGTACTGAGACTACTCTTATTAGAGTTACAAATGACCTGCTCTTATCATCCGATCGTGGTTGTATCTCTCTATTAGTGTTACTGGATCTTAGCACTGTGTTTGACACTATTGACCACAACATTCTTTTGAATAGACTAGAAAATTATGTTGGCATTAGTGGAAGTGCATTGGCATGGTTTAAATAATACTTATCTGACCTCCATCAATTTGTAGCAGTAGATGAAGAGGTATCACAAGTATCACACCGATCACAAGTGCAGTACCTCAAGACTCAGTACAAGAGTCATTACTTTTCACACTTTACATCAGCTTTCACTGTTATGCTGATGATACTCAGCTCTATTTTTCTTCTCTGCCCGGTCCATCCTCTACCTGAACCTCAAGCATTTTTGTCAACCTGTCTTCCTGCCAGCCCTTTGAGCGTCCCCTGTCACCATCCCAAATCCACTCCTTTGTCCTCCTCCTCCCGCTCCGCCCCTCCCTTTGTTTTTTTCTGCGTAAGGTCCCTCCTTCCGGGAGGGGGGCAATATGTCACACCTCTTGGACTTTGAGTTTGTTTTCCCACGTGTTCCCTGACCAAGTTTCTGTTTTTCCTTGATTTGTATCATTATGTTAAGGTGTGTCTTGTCAACTATCCTCAATTTGCCAGTGTACTTAAGCCCCACTCTGCTCAGTGTGTGTGTTGTTCTGGTATTGTAGATTTCAATTTTGGAATATGTGTGTCTCCTACCTACCCTTAAAAGACTATTTGCGTCCACTATTTATGTCACTTAGATGTCAATAGTGAATGCTAAAAATACATTGCAAACTTTCATTCTGGCTTTTTAGTGGATGTCTTTTGAATGTTTGACAAAGGTGTTAAATTGACATCTTTTGGACATGCCTTTACTCAGTGGATAGGATACTGCCATCAGAATCAGGATTGGAGCCCATTCGTTTTTACCATGGGCTGAATATGTTACATGGTATATACATAGGCTAAATATAATATGTTATTGTTAACCCCTCAGAGGAAATCAGATGATGCCAGCCCTGAAGCAACATACAGCACTACAAAATTTTGCTACAAGTTTGATTGCAACACATAATTATTACTATTAATAGTGTTCATTGTCTGTTTGATTACACCAGGCCTATCACCGTTGTGTTGTCGGCAAATTTGACGATGACGTTGGAGCTGTGTGTGGCTGTACAGTCATGCTCGGAGCACACTTCCTGGGATGCCATCAGGACCCGCTGCTTTGCATATATTCACCCGTCGGAAGGATCGGGTTACATCCGCGACAGAGATGGAAAGTGCTCTCGCCTCTTCTGCAGCAGCCGCAGGAGCACTCTCTACGTGGGCGGTGTTTTGAGCCTTGAAACGAGCATAAAAATAATTAAGCTCATCCGGTAGAGAGGCGGCAATGTTCACAGTAGCTGGTTTGTTCCCTTTAAACTCAGTGATATTATTGATACTTTGCCACATACCTCTTGCGTTATTGGTGTTGAATTGATTTTCAACTTTGTTTTTGTATTGTCGTTTGGCTGCTTTGATGGATTTCCTAAGATCGTAACTGGCTTTTTTGCGATCGTCAGGGTTTCCGGATTTGAAAGCAGATGTTCGCGCTGACAAGGCTGCTCGAACATCACTGTTAATCCACGGTTTTTGGTTGGGGTAGATGCAGATTGTTTTTGTCGGCACTACGTCTTCTACACACTTCCTGATGAAACACGTTACTGTATCTGAGTACGCCTCTATGTCGTCATCAGACGCAGCCCGGAACATGTCCCAGTCCACGTGATCAAAACAGTCCTGTAGTATAGCGTCTGATTGGTCCGACCAGCATTGAATTTCCCTGAGGGCGGGTGCTTCCCGTTTCAGTTTCTGCCTATAAGCAGGCAGAAGCAGAACGGAAAGATGGTCCGATTTGCCAAAAGGTGAGCGGGGGAGGGATTTGTATGCGTCACGGAAGGGAGAGTAGCAGTGGTCCAGTACACAATCACCACGCGTGTTGATTGTGATGTGTTGGAAAAATCTTGGAGCTATTGTGAGCTATTGGAGCTAATGAGTTACAGTAATCAAGACGAGAGGTGATAAAAGCATGAATGACCTTCTCCAGGTCTTGAAAAGACAAAAATGATTTCAGTTTCGAAATGATCCATAACTGATAAAAACTATTCTTAACAACTGTATTTATTTGCTTGGTCAAGCAGAGTTCAGAATCCACAATGACACCAAGATTCCTGACCTGGGTGGAGACTGAGGAGAAATGTTTGCCAAGCTCATTGATAAGATCACTTCTCAATTTTGGGGGTCCAAAAACGATAATTTCTGTTTTATTTTCACTATCAGATAACCATTTCTTAATGTCCGCAAGGCAGGCCAATAAGGGTTCAATAGTATCTCCAGCTTTCAATGGTAGATACAACCAATCAGCGTCAGGGGTTTGGTGTTGTGGACTTTCCTACTGGTGCTGGGATGTGAGGGAGGCGGAGCGAAAGTCCACAACACCAAACCCCTGACGCTGATTGGTTGGAACACTTGTTTGTTTATCTGTGGAAAGGTTGGTAGTGCCGATTGTTTTTTTGGCATATCTCGGACCCTAGGCTGACCAGAGAGACGCGGTTTTTTCACAGACAATTTATGGGGCAGGCAGCGAGCGGATCGTGATGAAAGGTCAGCTGAAATTGACACTTTATGTTTTAGGCTAGAAATCGCTGATACAACCTTTAAGCAAAGCAGACTCAGTACTATGATGGGCAGAGAAACCAGATTGGAGAGGTTCTGTTAATTTAGTTGCATTCAAAAATTAGATCAATTGTGAATATACAACTTTTTCCAAAAGTTTTGATAAAAATGAGAGCATAGAGACAGGTCGATAATTATCAAGGCAACTTTCATCCAGCCCCTGTTTCTTAAGCAAAGGTTGAACGACAGCATGCTTAAAACATTTCGGGACTACCCCAGCAGCCCTAATAATCTCTGAAGGAATTACATCAAGTGAGGAAGCAGTTTTCTTCATTTTATTTACCAAATCACAGAGTTCCCTCAAAGAGACATTTTGAAATCAAGAAAAAGAAGCTGGACTAGCCAATAAAAACAATGACAGATCTGATAACTGCAAGGTAAAAGAGGAGTGAATAGCTAACACTTTCTCAGAAAAAAAAACAAGTTCTGTTGAGAGTTACACGTGAAACTGACAACTTGGATTAATTGAGTTAATTGTGGAAAACAAAATCCTAGGTCAATTAGCAATTAAGTCTGAGAAGTACTTTGACCTAGCTGATTTTGCAGCATTCTGAAAGTTAATCAAACACTCTTTTAAAAACTCATAAGACACAGTTAAAGAATCATGTTTCCATTTCCTCTCAGCTTTACGACAAGCCTGCCTAAGAAAGCGAGCATTGTCATCCAGCCAATAATAGGATTTCTGCCTGGGTAATTTCAATTTAAATGGTGCAATAGAATCTAAAATATTAGAGCAAGATGTATATAATAAAGAACTCAGTTCATCAGGCCCAATGGAAGACTCAACAGCATTCAAAAAGGTGAGCTGAGAAACTGAGAAAGAGTAGCTGCATTTATGCAACGAGAGTAATAGCCCACATGCTTTTTCGCACCTGCAGGGCTCATAACATTAAAAACAATGGGATTGTGATCAGAAAAGGAGGCTTCATCTATGTTTAAATTTTCTACAGCAGCTCCAATTGACAAGATAAGGTCCAGAGTGTGACCATGGACATGTGTTGCTTCATTTATATGTTGCATAAGACCAAAAGATTCCAAAATGTTACAAAATTCAGCAACCAAGGGTCGACCTGGGCAGCACACATGTACATTAAAATCACCCAATAATAACAACTGATCGTATGACGGCATAATAAGAGTTAAAAATTCACAAATCTCGTAGAAAAACACTATGGTGGCCAATAAATAAGCGCGCAGAACACCCATAAGAATTTGACTCTAGCACAATATATTGTAACTCAAACGATGAATAACTCCCAACAGAACCAGTCCATATATTAAGAGATTGTTTAAAAACCATAGCAACCCCACCGCCCTTGCCAGTACACCGTGGTGTACTAATAAAACAATAGTCCGGCGGACAGAGTTCCTCAAAAACTGATGACTCACCAGCACAGGCCCATGTCTTTGTCAGAAATAGGATGTCCAAGTTGAAAGTCTTGTTGAACACGGATTTAGCATTAACTAGAGCCATGTTAAGATGAGACTGTGATGCCAGGTTCTGATCCAATCGAACAAAGTCCAGGTTACGGAGATTTAAACATTCCATTCGTTTCCGGCGAAGTCGTAAACGCGGCAACGCGGAGGTAGATGAATCACCGAGAATCGGGTAGACTGGAAGATGAAAAGCATATCTACAATCCCAGGAGCGTCGTGCCAAGTTATGGCCATCCAAATTTATTAAATCCAGGGAAAACTGGGTCGAGGATTGAATGGTGGAAGCAATTGCCCATCTAATTCAATTCAATTCAATTCAATTCAAGTTTATTTGTATAGCGCTTTTCACAATACAAATCGTTGCAAAGCAGCGGTACAAGAAATGTAGGCTACTACAATATATTTAGTAGCTTATTAGTGGTGACTACTGTATGTTAAGTCGATGTACATATGGTATAAATATTTAAAAAAAGTAATGGTGTAATCAAAAACAGATGATGAACACTAATAGTAATGATTATGTGTTGCAATCAAACTTGTAGAAAAATTGTGTAGTGCTGTATGTTGTTTCAAGGCTGGCATCGTCGGCGGTCCTCTTAGGGGTTGGCATCATCTCTTCTTCTGAATCCGGGCTGAATCTTGTGTAATTCCTAGTTACCACGGGATGGAAATCCCGTGGCAGAAACAGAGAAACAAATAGAGAAATAATTAGCGTAGCTGCTGTTCCAAACCAAGCAAAAATTGTGTGTTTTGCCCAAGCTGAAAAATGTTGATGTGCATTTGATCAGATGTAACTGAAGTACAACGTTATGAGATACATTATGTGAATGCTTGGCTAAAGAGATGAGTCTTTAATCTAGATTTAAATATACAGAGTGTGTCTGAACCCCGAACGTTATCAGGAAGGCTATTCCAGATTTTTGGAGCCAAATGTGAAAAGGCTCTCCCTCCTTTAGTGGACTTTGCTATCCTAGGTACTACTAAAAGTTCAGAGTTTTACGACCTTAGGGAGCGTGAGGGATTGTAGCGTGGAAGGAGACTAGTTAGGTATGCAGGAGCTAAACCATTAAGGGCCTTATAGGTCAGAAGTAATATTTTGTAAGTGATACGGAACCTAATAGGTAGCCAGTGTAGAGACCGTAAAATTGGGGTAATATGATCATATTTTCTTGACCTGGTAAGGACTCTAGCAGCTGCATTTTGGACTACCTGTAGCTTATTTATTGAAGAAGCAGGACAACCACCTACAGATCTGGCCATTTAAAATGCGCGCGGGAAGTAAAGTGGTCTTGCGTGACGCCGGTGTATTCCAAGGGAACACGGAAAATACAATGACATAGGAAAGACATGATCAGTAGGGGGCAGTCATGTAAAGCACTGAACTGAAGCGGCAGCAGACATCGCTCTAAGCCCGAATGACTCGTTTGTACGGTGACCTGGAGGGGACATCTTCTTCGGACATTATTCGTTTATATTCGTTAATTTTCCTATCATTTCGATCTCTTTTAACATTCAGAATCTAAATGATAAATGCTGACATGCCATTAAAGCTTTGATTAAGCTATGTGGCTGGGATTTTTACTGGAATGCAGTTAATATGTTGAATATAACATATATATATATATATATACATATATATATTATATATATATATATATATAATATTCGTCTAATTAATAGATAACCTATAGTGTTTCATTGACGAGTGAATCATTAGTTCCATTTGTAAATCGTTTATGGTCACACACGGGCATAAATACAATCAAAAAGTCAAAACTTTATTGGCATAATTGTCGTTTACAATATTTGCAAAATAAATAGCAAATGGCATACATAAAGTTATTTAGATTAAGCGATTCACAATAAATAAAAACATTCAGAATGTTTTGTAAAGAGATCAAAATAAAGGTGAAAATAAAGAATATAAACGAATAATACAAATATTATGGAAAAAAAGAAGGTCAGTTAATGGACAAGACTCTGGGATGCATAAAATGTTTCTTGTGAGGCTATTAAATTTTAAGTACTTTATGTAATGTTTATTCATGATAAACTTGTGAATGCTGTCTACATTGCGCACAGACATCATTAGCATATACAGCATCGCCTATATAATTATTTAATATTGTATTAATTTCTACAGAGATGATAATCATATCTATAGGAAGCTTTAAATTATTACTTAACGAAATAAAACAAATTGAAAACAAAAACTCGTTTATGTAATCCGTAAAGATAAATTTCTCTCTCAAGGCGCGTCCAAAAAGGTATTGTACTCTAGGAGCGGATATAATATTCTTGATACTTCAAACTTCCATGTTCTGCTCTATAAATTCTGAGAATTAAAAAAATCAGGCTCTCATGAAATCTTTGAAATCAATCTTTGTATATATGGCTATAGTTTATTCAGTTATTCAGTATTGTTGTGTTTCCCCTGTTTTATTCGTTTAATATTCAGAAACAAGTGCCTTTTTTTTCAAAACATTTTTTAAAAGAAAGAATTCAACCCTCCAAAATTTTGTTTGCCTATGTCGCAATATGAGATAGGCCTAAATCCAGCCCTGTAAATGATACTGATTTTTGTTGCCAAATTGGTTTGGAAGCGTTGTTGAATAAACAAGTAACGTTAAACTGAACTTTTATGCCTGTATGACTGACAATTTTATTGACCACTGAGAAAGCATTGATTTGGTAAGATGATGGTTCATACCATGTAGAAAAATTACATTTCGAAAAATAGCTTAGATGTAGTAAACTACTTTTGCCGTGTTGCTGTAGCTTAGCTTAGCTAAGGAATGGGAAACCACTACAACACTGTTATACGTCATCATACGTTGTCGCTAGCTCCTAATGTTACATCAGAGGACATGCGCCGATGTTTATCACACATTTCAAGATGTTGAAAAAAAATGTTGTAGCGTTGCAAAAAGTACAAATGTACGGTGTACGCACCGTTCATTCACATGAACACATATGGCCGTAAGCAAAACAAACAATGCGTTATCACATGCGCGGCAAATTGCAAATCTGTGGTGTAGTGGTGCCTTGAGAAGTGGGTAAATGCTTGAATTTCCTTTTGAACTTTCCATTTGAGCGCATTCGTTTACTGGATCCTTGGACTGAAATGTTTACAGGGGTTCACTGGTTTAAGAAATTTCAGATCGTAAAAATTGCTTCTTTTTAATTGTAAGGTATTTTTTTCATTATTATGTACTGATTTAAATGACTGGGGTGTGGGAAATTCCCGCGCCACATGGCCTTTCATGTTTCTAACTTGCAGTCAAGTGTATATAACAAAAAAATATATTTTGTAATATCAATCAGTGCAATCAGTGCTATCTGCTAGCAAACTTTAGCGATTTTTTGCAAACGTTTATTTACAGAACAACACCATAAACAAACACAAGATTGAAGGTAATATACATAATGAAAAATTGTCATAAAAATCCTTATTAATGGCAAAAATTACCTATATTTATAAGTCTGCTTGCTCGAGTGAGCAGGCATGTTGGAAAATGGAAATTTCTCTTAGCCCTTCGTTTGAAGTGAGGTCCCGAAAAATCTTTGTTTGGAGGCCTATCTGGCCCTTCCCCTTCCCCCTACCCCTCCAACTAAACGAGAAATGAGACACCCCTAGCACTTCACTTCAGACAAACTACCTCTCAAACATACATATATTAATTTGATGTTGCTTTAAAACGTTGAAATATATAATGTATTTTGTTCTGAAGATGAAAGTTGCGGAGTTAGTAATGTGTAACTGCCTGCGGCACCGACAGGATCACTTGATTTTTTCCATTATAAATGTGGATACAGCTTACAATACTCGTTTAAGAATTTATTTTATTTGAATACAACCACAATAAAATAAAATAAAAACTGCATGGGCAGTGCGCCACCATAATTTACAGCACAAAAAACGCAAAAAGAAATCTTAAGAAAATACTACTACTACTAATAATACATAAAATAAATTAACACTCCAAACTATAGTTTATATTTCTCCTCTTACACAAATCAATCAAATAAAGTGTATCTTAAATTGTATAAATGGTATGAAAAAGACGAGCTACCTCTCAAACATGCAAATCTTCATTTGCTGTTGGTTTAAAATGTTGAAATGTATAATGTATTTTGTAATTTTGTACTTGTTATTTTTTTCACTTTTGTTTTGTTAATTTATTATTCATTCAGAAAATATATTTCACATATGGGCATATTTATTTCTTTTATATACAGCTTAAGTTTTTCTCTGCGCAAAAGCTCTACGCATGATGTTCTGATGTTTATGCTGCTTTTTACTTGTGTGAAATTAATCCCCGAAAACGAATTTAGCTGTTTTTAATGTGTCACAGCCACCAATCAGTTCAAATTTAAATGTATTAAACACAATCTTGTCAGTTAATAATAACTTAACGACGTCGGTTGTCGGTTGGGGACAATGCAGTCTAATAAAAGTTCATCAGGAAAAAAGAAAAGAGAACAATAATGAAACTGCTCCTGCTTATGAATAACTTTTTATTTGATGTTGAAGTATCTGAATAGTCTATAGGCTGTAACAAAGTGCTTTTCTAGTCCCGCTCCCATTTTCTTCCGCCTCCACCCTTAGAATATATAGCCTATATATACCCACTTAGAATAATTTTCTTCCCGACCCGACACGCTAAATTTAATTCTCATTTCCAGAATCTCACATTTAACCATTTGGAAACAATGTCGAGTATAAAACTTTTTTCGCAGTACATCCATTATATTTCCATGTTCCACTTTTAAGACGTATTATAGCCCTGCATTTTAGTCCGTCAAAGATCAAATGCGGGCTAAAATTATATTTTAGACATTCAGTGGTGATTTAAAAAAAATTGCAGTGCTGGGGGAAACACGAGACCAGGCTACCATGACTTTCAAGAGTGGCTCGGACGGTCCTGTCAGCAGCATTGAGCGCACGTTCAGCACAGCTTGGAAGGGTTCCGTGTTTAAAGCTTACCACAAAACACTGGCAAAAGTAAATACCATGACTGTCTAATAGTAAGGAGATATTTTAATTATTTATTTAGAAACTACTGTTTTCTGAGTCAGTGATGATGCAGTTAACAGTCCTCCTCATATCCTCGTTGGACGCGCGCCTTTAGAGAGAAATGCATCTCTACGGACTAGCTACATAATAAAAACAGTTTTTGTTTTCTATTTGTTTTTTTCGTTAAGTAGTAATTTAAGTCTTTCTACATATTTATTTATCATGTCTGACAAAAAAATAACGGTTAAATATTTTCCACTGAAAAAAAATGTAACTGATCGAGCTTGAGCCTTCATGTCCTAAAAATGTGTTTTGCTCTCTCCGCACAAACGATTGGATATGCACCTAATAGCGCATATTTATATCTATTATTATTTATATCTTTTATTTTACATCTATGGATTTTATTTTAGCCAATTCGTGATTTGAGAAGGCAAATTGAAACACAGAGTAGGTCAACTCACTGTCTGCCGCTTGGTCTTTAAGAAACAAAAAGCTTACGTTTAACGAACAAAAATGCTCCAAATTTTTTTTTCTAAATTAACTTAATAAAAAGGAAACGAAATTATAAATACTTTGCCGTTACATACAGAATGAATTACCGATTATGGCGCCAGATATTGAAAGAACAGACATAAATACTGTCCAAATAGCCCTCTTTGTGCAGGGCTTGGCCACAGAATGTTGTTCCTTGCGCCACCTGGTGGATATTATATGAAGCGCAACAACGTTTTAAAAAAACCTAAAAAAGCCCCTGCAGGCCGCCGCGTGAAAATAGACGCATTTTAAATGGCCAGATCTGTAGTAGTGCATTACAATAGTCCAGTCTAGACGTCATGAATGCATGAACTAACTTTTCTGCATCAGAAACAGGTAACATGTTCCGTAGCTTGGCAATGTTTCTAAGATGGAAGAATGCTGTTTTTGTAACATGAGAAATATGATTTTCAAAAGACAGGTTGCTGTCTAATATAACACCCAGATTTTTGACTGTAGAGGAAATAACAGTGCATCCGTCTAGTTGCAAATTGCAGTTTAAGAGATTCTGTGTACTGTTTTTTTGGTCCAATAAGTAATATCTCGGTCTTATCTGAATTTAATAGTAGAAAATTATTGGTCATCCAGTCTTTCACATTTTTAACACATTCTGTTAATTTTGCTAAGTTAGAAGTTTCATCTTGTCTTGTTGAAATATATAGTTGAGTATCATCAGCATAAAAATGGAAACTAATCCCATATTTCCTAATAATATTACCAAGGGGTAACATGTAAATTGAAAATAGCAGAGGACCTAGGACAGATCCTTGTGGCACTCCATACTTTACTGGTGTTAGCTGCGATGACTCCCCATTTAAATAAACAAAGTGATAGCGATCAGACAGGTATGATCTGAACCATCCTAAAGCCTGCCCTTGAATACCTGTATAGTTTTGTAATCGATCTATAAGTATGTCATGATCTATAGTGTCGAACGCAGCACTAAGATCAAGTAAAACTAGCAAAGAGACACAGCCTTGATCTGACGCAAGTAGCAAGTCATTTGTGATTTTTACAAGTGCAGTTTCTGTGCTATAATGGGGCCTGAAACCTGACTGAAATTCTTCAAAGAGATTATTATTTTGCAAGAAGGAGCACAATTGAGCAGACACAACTTTTCCTAAAATTTTAGACATAAATGGAAGATTAGAAATAGGTCTGTAATTTGCCAATTCACTAGGGTCTAGCTGTGGTTTCTTAATAAGAGGCTTAATAACCGCTAGTTTGAATGGTTTTGGGACATGACCTAAAGATAACGATGAGTTAACAATATTAAGAAGCGGTACTTCTGCTACAGGTAGCAACTCTTTTAGTAATTTATTGGGTACAGGATCTAATAGGCATGTTGTTGGTTTAGATGTTATGATAAGTTTATTTAATTCTTCCTGTTCTATAGTTGTAAAGCACTGCAGTTTTTCTTTGGGTGTAATGAATAATGCTGAAGTATCGGTTGCTGTAGTGTCTATATTTGTTATTGTACTTCTGATGTTGTCTATTTTATCAGTAAAGAAATTCATAAAGTCGTTACAATTAAACTGTGCAGGAATATTTATGTCGGGTGGCATTTGGTTATTTGTTAATCTAGCCACTGTGCTAAATAAAAACCTTGGATTGTTTTGGTTTTTTTCTATGAGTTGGTGGATGTACTTGGCTCTAGCAGCTTTTAAAGCCTGTCTATAGCTGGACATACTGTTTTTCCATGCAATTCTAAAAACTTCTAAGTTAGTTTTTCTCCATTTACACTCAAGATTACGATTTTCTTTTTTTAGAGAATGGGTATTACTGTTGTACCATGGCGCAGTACGTTTTTCTCTAACCTTTTTTAGCTTGATGGGGGCAACAGCTTCTAGTGTATTAGAGAAGATATTGCCCATGTTACTAGTCATTTTGTCTAGTTCATTTGTATTTATGGGTACTCAGAGCAGCTGAGATAAATCAGGCAGGTTATTTGTGAACCTATCTTTGGTAGCAGGAACAATAGTTCTGCCCAGACGATAGCGCGGAACTATATAGTTAACATCAGTAATACGCAGCATGCACGATACAAGGAAATGATCAGTAACATCATCGCTTTGAGGTACGATATCTATATCAGTAGGATCAAGTCCGTGCGATATAATTAGATCTAGTGTATGATTAAAATGATGAGTGGGTCCGGTGACGTTTTGCTTGACTCCAAAAGAGTTTATTAGGTCAGTAAACGCAAGTCCTAACGCATCATTTGCATTATCAACATGGATGTTAAAATCTCCAACAATTAATGCTTTATCAAAATTAACCAATAGGTCTGAGAGGAAATCTGCAAATTCTTTTAGGAAATCTGTATATGGCCCTGGAGGTCTATACACAGTAGCCAGAGCAAGAGATAGGAGAGATTTCTTTTGCATATCTGACAGAGTAACATTGAGTAGAAGCACTTCAAATGAATTAAACCTGTACCCTGTTTTCAGAGTAACATTGAAAATATCACTATATATTGTTGCAACACCACCGCCACGACCAATCTGAAGAGGCTCATACTTATAACAGTAGTTTGGTGGAGTATTCAGACCAATATAATCGTTTGGTTTTAGCCAAGTTTCAGTTAAGCAGAGTACATCAAAGCTATTATCCATGATCATTTCATTTACAATAAGTGCTTTGGGTGCAAGTGATCTAATGTTTAGGAGCCCAAGCTTTAAATTTTTTTTTGCATTTTTCTGGTTTAATCACGATTAGATTTTTTCTAGATCCTGCATTAAATTTCTGTTTTGACCTCACAATTCGAGGAACAGACACAGTCTTTGGACAGCACCAGTACTATCGTTTAAATGTGCAGAACAAAAGCCATCCTCGCAACTATTTGAAAATTTGCTTACTAGTCAAATGGAGCGCCGCGTCCTGGAGATGTTGTCCGACAGGAATTCTGCTCCGACTCTGCTGGGGTGCAGGCCATCAGTGCGGAAAAGCCTAGGACGCTCCCAGAAAAGATTCCAATTATTAACAAAGAGCAAAAAGTCTACTGAACCTTTCGTGTCCACGTCGATACGTGGGAAGCGGTCTTGACACGATGATCTTCGTTGCGGGCAATGTGCTGCATACCGTCTCTATCAGGCTCCCGAAATCCCTCTTCAAGACCTCCGTCTGCCGCAGCCTGACGTCGTTCACCCCCGCGTGCAGGACGATCGCGCCGACACTCACATCGTCCTTCATGATGGCAGGTATCTGTGAAGAAACATCGAGAACGCGAGCACCAGGAAAACAGCGAGTGTGCACTTTACCGTTAGCTAAGTTAGCATGAACGTACCGGACGATGGAGTCTCCGAAGATCACAGCGTCGCGCTCCGTCTCGCGGAGGGGAGCGAAGCGGTTCCGGGTGGAGATCTCGAAAACTGGAGGCGGCGGAGGGGGAGAGGTCCTCGCCCGGGGCCTGGCTCGCGTCTTCCTCTGCTGCTGCACCCAGGGTCCGTGGTGTCCCGGCGCCGGAGTGAACGACATCTGGGAGGATCGCATCCTGGGTGCGCCGGACCTGTGCAGAGAAGCACACGGAGTAGAGGTGATGAGGGTGTTAGTATCGTGCTGTATACTTACCCGGGCAGATTCGAGTGCAGTCTTCCTCTCCTGCAACTCAATCTGCCTGGCCAGCAACCCCTGGATCTGCTTCTCCACGGCTTCCAGCTCGACCCGCACCGCGTACAGCTCGAACGTGTCTTCACCTGCATTCAAAGGTAGACACAAATTCGCCATTAAAGCAAGTAACAGTTAGTAAACAGTTGAAATGTATGTGAATAGAGAATAAACAATGTATTCAAGATTAGCCGCAACCACGCTGGCAAATGCTAAACGGGCTATAAGCTAACTTAGTAGCAGATTCGGGAAAGCAAATAAAAACTAATGATAACAAGGCGTTCCGATTGTTTTTTTGTTGTAAAACACAACAGGGGGTATATTCACATGTTATGTAAAACAAAAATGATGGTGTATAGAATTGTTTTTAGATTTAAAAATAGAAAATAATAGATTAACTCGACGGAGCTTCAACTCAAGACATGCGCTACAACAAACAGGAAGTGACTTTGAGTCTAACCCGAACACCGCCACGACTGCCTCTCTTCCTGAGGCATCTCCATAGAGCAGGAACGCAGCAAGGTAGCCGGTAAGCGTACTCTGGCGTGGGTTGTTTAAACAAGGATTGAGAGCAGGAGTATAGAACAGGACAGCTTCCCAGGGAACCAGCTGCCATACAACTTTTGATGTTGAATAGGACTTGGCGATCGTAGGTTAGCACTGAGTCTACATGATTCCAGTGCAACACCACACAAACTACAAACAGTACAGATACCAAACAAACAGGTACGACAGACTGGAACACACGAGAAAGACGGCATGCTGAGTACACAGGCGCCATCTTGGAAACATTTATAAAAAATCGACTTGACATACAGTAGTCACCACTAGTAAGCTACTAAATTTATTGTAGTAACGTCTAAGGTTATGTATGTAACCCTGGTTCCCTGAGGACAGGGAACGAGACGCTGCATCCTGGTGGACACTTTGGGAACTGCCTCCAGCGTGACCGGTTCTGAACATGCAATAGAACAACGACAATGAACTTGACATTGGCCAGCGCCAGCCTATGACGTCATTAACAAGGCGCCTAACAGTATAAAACGGGCGCCTGTGAATACATCAACCATCTTTTTGTCTGACGGAGACGTAAGCGGGCCCGAAGCATGGCTACGAGACGCAGCGTCTCGTTCCCTGTCCTCAGGGAACCAGGGTTACATACGGAACCTTAGACGTTCCCTTCCAGAGGGAACTCAACGCTGCGTCCTGGTGGACACTTTGTGAATGTCTTTACCAACGCCGCCATGCTGAGGGATAAGTGATCAACTGACTGATTGAGGAGACAAGAAGGAACATCACCCCTGCTTCCAGCGAAAATCACTTGGGCCAGAGCCTGAGCTCAACCTCACAGGTCAGCTCAGAGCTTCATCGCGTCATAGCTAGCTCGCCTATCCAAGCACGGAACTCTCAAGAGTGGAGGCCTTCTAAGCTAACCTAACACTACACTCAACACTAAAAGAAGCTTAATACTAAGCCTTCATACTAAGCGGAGCTCTGAAGAGCGGAGGCTTCAGCAGAATGACTCACAAAACGAGAGGAAGCCTGGCAACACTCTGTGCTTGCAGGAAACAACTACCTGCGTGGAGTCTCTGGAGAGTGAAGGCTTTAGCAAGAAGACTCTCTAAATGAGAGGGAGCCTAGCGACACACAATCCTAGTAAATCCTTCACTGCCTCGATTTTTTTGGGATCTGTCGACACCCCTTTGGCCGAAATGACATGCCCCAGATAACTTACCTCTTGCTGGAAAAACATACATACATAGATAATTTTGCCTTCAGACCCTCTCGCTGCAGCCGACTCAAAACTACCTCTAACCTCTCTAGATGTTGCGCCACGGAGGAGGAAAATACCACGATGTCATCTAAGTACAGAAGCAGAGACTGACACTGCTGGTCCCCAAACAACCTCTCCATCAACCTCTGGAAGGTGCCTGGGGCGTTGCAGAGCCCGAATGGTATACGGTTCCATTCAAAGAGACCGAAAGGTGTACAGAAGGCGGTCTTGTGTCTATCCCCCTCTGTAACTGGGACCTGATTGTACCCACTGGCGAGGTCCATGGTAGAAAACCATTGTGCCCCCGTCAATGAGTCCAAGGTTTCCTCTATCCGCGGCAAGGGGAAGGCGTCTTTTCTGGTTTTTGCGTTCAGCTGGCGATAATCAACACACATATGCAACGTACCATCCTTCTTCTTGGCCAACACTATAGGGGAGGCATAAGGACTACAACTTTCTCTAATAATGTTTGTTTCCAGCAACTGATTGATATGTGTTTTTACTACATCATACTCAGATGGAGGTATCCGCCGGTACCGTTGTCAGACTGGGACAGAGTCCGACAGGAATGTCATGTGAAAGAAGACTGGTACAACCCAAATCGCCTTCATATACTGAAAAGACAGTGTGGAACTTCAATAACAAAGTCCTTACTTGCTCCTGTTCAACCTCCGATAACATCGACAAATCAAGACCCTTGATTTGTTCCTGGACTGGTGAAGGAACTATAGGAGTCTGAAGATTCACAAACGCAGAAACGGATTTACATTCAGAGACACCGTGAGGCAAGCTCACAATAAATACACTCTGCAAAGTGCCCAACACAGAGTTCCGAAAAAGCATTACGTCGGCCTTACCTACATTGACGACAGGTACATAAACTGTGCCTCGACTCACCCGCAATAAAGCGGCCGAAGCCAGAAGACCCGCAGGGAGCCCAACTTCTGGAGGTTCAAAAAGCACAGTTTCCCCAGCAAACTGCCCTGAACAAGTGGCGGCCACCACTTTCATGGTGCCACCTGGAATACGGCAAGCATTACGTCCCCGTAATCGCACCCGGCCCTCGTGGCTATCTTGAGGAACAGCATTTACCTGGCGGCAGTGTTGTAACGCCTGAAACACTGGCTTAGAGGCTTCCAACACCGACGGTGTATCAAAAAGAGCAGTGCCATGCTGCCCAAAGAGCTCCTGATAACACCGCCGCAACACATTCATCCCCAGAATACCAGGGACCGAAGCGCCGGTGCCGCCAGGAGGATCCCTGACAACCAGCACGCCGCAACCTGGAATTATCTGACCGCAAAGCTCAATATCCAACTCAATATAACCAACATATGGTATTAACGATCCATTGGCCGCACGAAGTTGCAACCACTGACATGCCCTGAGACGATCCTGGCCCCATGGAGCAAACAACTCAACAAAACAACTTTCCGTAATCGTAGACACCATGGAGCCAGTATCGATCAAACAGGGCACCTGTACCCCTCCCATTCAAACCACAAGGTGGGGACAGGATGCCATTAAATGTGGCAAGGGACCTAGTGTCATGACCTTTCCCTACCGAACTGTGACCCTGCAGTTCGGCGGGACCTAGTTTTCCGTCGGTTGAAAAGAATTCTGCCCAGCCCTCCTCACAGCAGCTGACTCATGCCGGGCTAAAGAGGGGGGCAAGAACACGATCTCTGTCACATTCACGGGGAAAATGGCCTGGTTTTTGACACTGATGACAAAGTAATACTTCAGTATGGGAGGGACGTCGAACACGCTGGGGAACGCGCATACCAGCAACACTTTGAGTTAGTTGATCTAGCTGTTGCTGTTGTAATTTTAACATCTCCCGCAGCTCTCGCAACTCCAATTGCGAATGCCATAAGACATTGGAACTGACTGACTCCTACCCCTCGCCCCCCCTGGCATCCCTTCCCGCTCCCACCTAATCGCTTCCCCACGCATTTCCAACAAAGTAGAGGCGGGCTGGAGATGAACTAATTGTTTCAATTCCCGGCGTAGAGCACTATCAGCAACGTACTCAACAAACTGGTCACGCAACACAATTTCAGCATTAGGGATGGCATGGGGCGATTGTTGTTTAACCCTTTCCAGGAGGGTCATCAAGGCCAGGGAAAACTCTAACAGAGATTCACCGTCTTGCTGCCTCCTGGAAAAAAATGCTTCTTGGAGTGCTACATATGAATGAGAACAACCATACAGCTCACGTAAAATCGAAATAATCTTATCTGGATCTCTCCGTTTCCCACTGGGACGGTGTCTAATCTCCTCCCGTGCTTCACCTTCCAAATGATCGAAGAGAAAAAATGCCTTGTCGGCTTTGGACAGATAACGAGCCCGCATACATGCCTCCGCCTCTTCCACCCATTCATCGATACCTGGGCCAGATCTGCCACAAAATTTTGGACACCGTCTGTCTCTGGGCACAAAAACAAACCGTTCCGGCACGACTAAATCAGCCTCGACTGGCTGGGGTGGAACAGGAGTGGCTGCTGTAACAATAGGGACAGCACTGGGGCCAGATGACTCACGCTCACAACGCAAACGGTCATTGTCTGCTCTTAACTGCGCCACCAACTCTCGCAAATCCTGCATCTCATCCTCCATACTGGTCATAACTCCACTTACCCCAAAGGAAGGCGCTATCGGAGAAATAAGACTTGCACCAAGAAAAACGGTACACACGCTGCTGTTTTGCTTCTGAAAAGAAAAAAAAACACACGCATACAATAGAAACAAATCCCAACAAAACAAATATACCCACATCTCACTTACCAAAATCCTTGCCTTGCCAGGTAAGTCCTGCCGACTGTGCCAAAATGTGGCGGGGCTAAATTTCAGAAAGAGGCAGGACCTCACAATTACTTCAATCCGACTACGCCAGGGAAATACTTCCCACAAGGACACACAGGTAAATTTTACCAATTGAGGGCAAAGAATTAAGAATGAAATGAGACGTGGGTGGCAATACAAAAGATATATTTTATTATAAAAAAGGGTCACTAAAATGGTCTGTCCAATGAACACAAGCAAGAATTATATAAGGATACGTTGATGAGGCTGGGTTAAGCAGGAACAAGGCAGGCCGGCTGCAACTCAGGAGGTCATCCAAACCCACCCAAATTCACACCAAAATGGCACCACACACCCACTGCAAGAAGATTGTGTTGACACACCCAAAACACGGTGAAGTACACGTCCCGGACTGCACAGCTAGCCTCCCCTGATCCAAACTTCACCAGCTCCTAAACAGAAAAAAACAAAAACACAAACACACACACACACACACACACACACACACACACAGGTTACAAATAACGGTTAAACTATAAATACAAAAAAAAGGAAAACCCAAAATAGTTTACAAACTCGATTGTATATGGACTATAGCACTCAAATCTCCTCGCAGCCCTAACTGCGATAGGAACAGATACCAGTGCCTAAAGACAGCAAATTAGCAAAGCCAAAAATGAAATGAAAAACATAAACAATTAGTATCACAATGCAATACACAAAACAGAAATAACAGAAAAAAAGAATAAGTCAGTCGGTAGTAATACTACAAAAATAAGTCACAACTGACACAACTTCAATAATAAGCAAAGTTAAAGAACACTATTACAAGAAAAGAAATCTAATAAAGCAATCCAATACAAACAAAACGAAAACAAAACTACACTTGAAAACAAATCAAAATAAAGATTCAGAACAGCCTAATAGGCTCAAAGCTTGTAGCTCCCAGCCAAACGGCCCACAAGGCAGCAAAGCAGGAGGTGAAGAAGCATTAATGTCCACAAACAAAACAGCAACGCATGTCCATAATAAGCAAAACAGCAACGGTGTCTCACGTAGCGTCGTCACTAAGAATGGAGCATAAAATTCATAATATTCTTCACTCCAAACCTAATACAAAAAAAGCAAACATTAAGCTAAATCTATTAACCGAAAAATAAGAAAAGGCAAAATGCATACTTACGTGGGTCAAACAACCACCAAACGTGACGCTGTATGGTTACTCACAACAAATGTTGCAGCTCAATCTACCGCCCGGCATTCCTACCCTTCTTACGTTGCTGTTAGTATAAACAATACAATAAATATCTCAGCCGAAACAGTGATTACTAGACTCATTGTGAATACACATACCTGAAGGCGAACTCCGACACGAGCTTGCCACCCGCCTATACCACCACTCAGTTATAATTAACCTATAAATAGTGCATATTAGCTTTTAAACTAGTCACCCAGTTACACTGTAGCAGCATCTCATCATACCTGGATACAAACAGGAACGGAAACGGAAAGTGCCACGCCAGGAACGGGAGGAACAAGAATCAGTCAGGCACGTCCACACCCGTCAAAGTAAAAGTCCTTAAATAGACCGTTCCCCTTATCAATCTACTAACCACACCCCCCTCCGGCCAACAGACCAAGCTCACTTATCCTGCCACACTAGTATCAGTGTTACCTGGATTGGAGTTGGAAAAAATCAGAGGTTTTTAGAACCAACCCGAGGATGGGAACGAAGGGACTGCGTAACCCACACCGTATAGGTTTTCAGGAAAGAACCCAACACTCGGAGGGAACTTTACCACTAACGTGGATTTCAGGAAGTGCTTAAAGACTCGCTTGCACTCACCACTCATGTGGATTTAAAGGAGTGCTCAAAGACTTGCTTGAGTACTCACCACTATTGTGGGTTTGAAGATTACCATATTACTATCTCAGGCGGTAGCAAGCCTGGAAGCGGTGCTTTTGGAGAGTTCTAAGGAGTGGTGGAGGTCTCAGAATGATAACCCTCTAGGTGAGGGGAGACCTAGCTACACTCAACGCTTGGAAGTAACACACAGAAGAGCTCACATGCTGAAAGCAGAGCTCTGTAGAGTGGAGGCATCAAAACTGAATCTCTAAAGAGAGAAAAAGCCTAACAACACCCAGTCAGCGAGGCTCAGAGGAGCCTCCAGCTGATATGACTGTGAGAATGGGCCTAGTAAGTGAGCTTCTTCCGAAGTGAAGGTCTCAGAAACGACTCTTGACCGAGAGGAGACCTGATACACCATGCTACCAGACATGGAGTTGGAAAAAAACAGGGGTTTTTAGACCCAACTCAAGAATGGGAACGGAGGGACTGCGTAATCCATACCATAAAGGTTTTTAGAAAAGAACCCGACACTAAGAGGGAACTTTACCACTTGCGTGGATTTCAGGAAGTGCTAAAAAGACTCGCGTGTGCACTTACCACTCATGTGGGTTTTAGGGAGTGCTCAAAGGCTTGCTTGAGTACTCACCACTTATCGTGGATTTGAAGAGGTGCCTAAGCTCAGCGTGGGAATCTATGTTTACAATGGTAGCAGATTGCTCACAAAAGGCCTGAATTTCTGGAAAGCGGAGGCTTCAACAGAAAACACTCAAACGAGAGGGAGCCTGGCGACGCTCGATCCAAATGGAAAAGCTCTAAAGAGTGGAGGTCTCAGCATGATGACCCTCGGTTGAGGGGAGACCTGGCTACACTCAACGCTAGGAAGTACCAAACTCACATAAGACTCTACCATGAAGGACTCTGTAGAATGGAGGCTTCATGGAATGAATCTCTAAAGAGAAAAAAAGCCTAACAACACTCAACCTTGGCAGAGGGGCTTTAGCACAATACCAAGAATAGTTAGCGAGGCCTCAACAGGGCCAACCAGCTTTTACATTGTGAGAATGGGTCTAAAATGAGCTCTTAAGAGTGAAGGTCTTAGCACAACGACTCTCGGACCGAGAGGAGACCTGAATACACAGTGCTACCGAGAATGGAGTTGGGAAAATCAAGGTTATGACCAACTCGAGGATGGGAACGAAGGAACTGTGTAACCCATACCGTATAGGTTTTCAGAGAAGAACCCAACACTTGGAGGGAACTCACCACCATGTGGATTTTAGGAAGTGCTCAGAGACTCACTTGTGCACTTACCACTGAATGTGGATTTGAGGGGGTGCCCAAGCTCAGTGTGGGCCAGCACCATATTAATATCTCATGACGGTAGCAGTGCTCACAGTAGACCAATGTACTAGAAGCGGAGCTTATGGAGAGTGGAAGCTTCAGCAGAAAGACTCTCTGAAACGAGAGAAAGCCTGACGACACTCAATCCTATGTGGAGAGCTCTCATGAGTGGAGGTCTCTAAAACGACTCTCAAGTGAGAGGAGACCTAGCTACACTCAACACTAAAAGCAATTAGTGAAGCTAAAAACAGCCTACATGAACTACCTGAGTGGAGCTCTGCAGAGCGAAGGCTGCAGCTTGACGATTCTCAAACGAGAAATAAGTCTAACAGCTCTCAGTCTAGGCTGTAAGAAAGACTATGAGAGCAAAAAGGTCTCAGCATAACGACTCTCTAGACGAGAGGAGACCTATTCAGCAGCACTTAAGAATGGAGGCTTCAGCAGAAAGAGGCCTAACAACACTCCGACCAACTCGCTCTGAAAGGGTAAACTCCTAAGAGTGGAGATTTCACTTGACAGCTAGAGGCAGTTAATTATGCTCAGCAAAAATAAACCGCCTCAGTGGAGTTTCGGAGAGCGGAGGCTTCAGCAGAGTGATTCTCAACTTGAAGAGGCCTGACATCGCTCTACCGTGGCAGGAAATCTAGGAGTGGAGATCTAAACAGCACACTCACTAAAATGAGGGGAGACCTAACTACACTAAGCCCCAGGGTAGTTAGCAAGACTCAAAAGAAAGCCTGCATACTAAGGATACCATCTGAACAGAGCTTCTAGCGTATACAGAGAGTTCTTAATAAACTCTGATGAGTGGAGGTCTAACACAGGGTTCTCTAACCAAGGGAAGACCTTACTACACTCATTCTTACGCTTAAAGTAATTAGCGAGGCTCAGAAGAGCCTACAAGCTACTAAGAACTGCTCAAGATGGAACTATGAGAAATTGGCCTAAAAGTGAACCTTAAGGTGAAGCTTACAGCAGAACAACTCTCAGTGAGAGGAGGCATGATTACATTATGCTAGAAGTAGCAAATACTCACAGTGGGGCCTAAATTTCCTTACTAGAAGCAAAGCCCTGGGGAGCGCGGCTTCAATAAAGACTCAAACAAGAGGAAGTCTACAACACTGAACCCCGGGTTGCTCTTTAAAATAAGTATACGTACGTATAATGATGTCTAGGCCGAGCTCTAAAATAGCAGAGGCTTCAAAGGATAACTCTCAGAGTGAGAGGAAGCCTGACAACGCTTAACCCCTTGTAGGGAGCTATTAAGAGTGGAGGTCTCAGACACTATCTCTCAGACAAAGGGAGACCAAACTACACTCAATGCCCAGTGAAGGCTAAATAGAGAGCCCATCTAAAGTCTAACCTAAGCGGAGCTGGTAGACAAATAATGTACATACATATACATATATATATATACACCCTTTTTATATATCAGTTCATGTACTGGGCCATCAGATTGAGTTTATCAACCTCAACATCGGCCCAGCTCCAGAGTCTTACGAGGGGAAAAAGGCAGGCGGCCAAACAACTCCTCGATGCCTGCCTTAGATCTGTGGTGTGGCGCAGCTCAGCTACCTCCTCAGAGCTTTCTTAAAAGAACCCCGGTCTAAATCCTTCAGCAGACCAGCCTGGTATGCTTGCAACATCGTCACTGCATGCAAGGCAGCACCAGCCTGACCCGCTGCCGCATATGCCCTCAGCGTCTCCTCAACATGGGGCATCGACCACATCCACGCTCGCACACCCACTCGACATCAGCATTACTAACATGCCTATGTCGGTAAATGCGGACTGAATATGGTTTATCCCATGCCTTCCTTTGTTAATGACGTCATAGGCTGGCGCTGGCCAATGTCAAGTTCATTGTCATTGTTCTATTGCATGTTCAGAACCTGTCACGCTGGAGGCAGTTCCCAAAGTGTCCACCAGGACGCAGCATTGAGTTCCCTCCGGAAGGGAACCAAAATTTTCTGTACAGCTGTAAATGAATCTAACCACCAGTCCTTCTGAGTCTGCATTCGCAGACAAGGGTACAATGAATTAGAGATCTGATGCTTTCAGCTCACAAGCGTTGAACCAGTCTGACCAGCAGACAAAAGAAATCAGCTGACAATCAGTGTTATGAACTGCACAGGGACACGATATTCAGGATCCAAACATAGTATTTATTGAAGGGGTAATCCACAAATGTAGTCAAAAACATAATAAACAGTCCTGACAGAGTTCTGGGCTGAAGCAAACAGAGAAATGCAGAATAGCAACACAGAAAATGAAAAATGAATAGTGTAACCCAAAATTTTTAAAACTGCCAGTAACTTAAAATTGCAAAAAAAAAAAAAAAAAAAAAAAAACTTAAATGACTGCAAAAAAATTCTGGGTAGTAAAAAAGTAAATATTACAATAAAAACTAACTAAAAAATCAAAAGAAGAAGATGAAAAAAAGAGCAAATCTGATAAGAATAAACAAAAACTGAGGTGAAGACTCTAAGACGGCAAGAAAAGGCTGGAGAAAAATAAAAGTAAATACTAAAATAAAAACTAAAGCAGAAATATTGGAAACACAACTAAATCAGGAGAAGAAAATAGGAAGCACCAGTTTGGCTAGTCCCACATTTGGTTCTTGAATCTGATGACTCTCTTGGAGATCCTCTCTGGGCCACCTTTCTGTGTGACCGGCCAAACCAGTGCTACAGTACCAACAGAAGAGGCACTCGCACACAATCAGACCCATGGTCTGAGAACACAACCTACACAGTTACTTGTAAGTGCGGAAATAAGTTTGATTATGAGGTTTAAAGTAAAATAAGTAAATGAAATATTAATGATCTTTTTTTTAACCTAGTTATTTTATTACTTATTACAAATTCATACAAATACGCCACTAATTGCCAAAAAGGTGCTTTGTTTCTTGGCATCCTTTCATGGCTCAACATTTACTTGTCTAGCTTTCCTTTCTGCTCTCTTTCCATTCTTCCATTTCGACCTAAACATTCTTAAACACACATTGCGGTTTTTTATTAAAAGTCAGTTAACTGATGTGCATGGTTATTATAAAACAATTCGCGAGCGTCAGTTTATGTAATGAATGCGAGTAGAATTACTCAAAGGTAGCCCACATTGGAGTGAAAAGATAGGACGAATGGTTGACGTGAGGCGGGGCAGGAGGAGTGTATACATCGCCTGTGTTCTCACTGAGGTAGTCTTCCTTCAGTGTGATTGTAGATGTGCTCGGAGCACCGGATTATCCAAACAGAACGCTGAACGCGCGTCTCTTTCCGCTGCGCGCTACCAACGCGTCACATCTCACCAAAGTGCATGAAAGGATCAGAGGAGAGGGTGAAGAAAACACCAACAATTACCCGTTCCTGAATCTTCCAGGCTGACAGGTGAGAGCTGTTTAGATTAGCTTGCGCGTGTTTCCACATCAATGGGGTCATAGTAAAATATGTGCATATGTCATAGATTGATACTTGCATTAAGCGTTACTAATGTGATCTATTTAGTGTGTTTGAAATTGTTTTTCCTCTTTCTTTCTTTCTTTCTTTCTTTCTTTCTTTCTTTCTTTCTTTCTTTCTTTCTTTCTTTCTCTTTCTTTCTTTCTTTCTTTCTTTCTGCGTGACTGTATGAGTCTGGTTGTTTTTTTTTATTTTATTTTATTTAACCTATGTTTAACCAGATAAAATCAGTTGAGAACAAGTTCTCATTTACAACTGCGACCTGGCCAGTTACAAAATAAATTACAGATTTACACTAAATTAACATTGAAAATATGAAAATGCAAACAATGGAGTCAACTAAAAATACAATACACAATAAATAGAAATAAGAAGCTATGAACAGGTGCAGTGATCAGTAAACAGTTATGACAGCTGATGCTTAAAGTCAGTGAGAGAAATAGGAACCTCTAGTTTCAAGGATTTTTGCAATTCATTCCAGTCATTGGCAGCAGAGAACTGGAAGGAACGGTGACCAAAAGAGGTATAAGCTTTAGGGACAGCCAGTAAAATATACCTGGTAGAGCGCATACTACGAGTAGATGTTGCTATGGTTACCAGGGTATGTATTGTATTTGAACTTGTTCGTGGCATCTTTCTTTGTCTTTCTTTCTGCGTGACTGTATGAGTCTGGTTGAAGCACACAATGACAGAAACTTTAATATCAACAACAGAATTTTTCATTGAGGCATACATTTCACCTGTTATCAAAATGTAGTTTACTCAAGAGAATCAATAGCCTACTCATTTAATAGTAAAATAAAATAGTAATAATAAAAGAAAAAAAAAATCATACATTTTCGGTGGTTTCATTGGGTGTGAGACTTTCTTTCTTTCTTTCTTTGGAGTTAAAAAACTTCTTGAGTGGCGAAATGTTCAGGACAAGTCCCCCATTCATTGTGTTAAGGGACCTGTGTGTGTGTGTGTGTGTGTGTGTGTGTGTGTGTGTGTGTGTGTGTGTGTGCACATAGATGCATAAAGTGTGCACAAATGTGTTGATGCACTAATAGCACCATAGATGAATGTTATTTTTATTTAAACCTTTAAACTAAACTAAACAGGTTAAAACTATTTGGAATGGACCTTCATTGAAGCTTTAAAAAGGGAACCTTATTTTTACAGGTTATTTCATACTTTGATTTGAAGAAAAAAAAGGAAGCTGTCTTATAAATTATTCTGTGTGAGATGGAGACCCTTGTGTGATATCCTCCCCCACCGGTGTCATATCAGAGCCAAGAGTCAAAGGTTAGCCGTGAAGGCAGGTGTGATGGGGGTGAAATTAAGGGTGGGGGGTTGGTGTGCTCAGTCAAAATCAATGTAAAGTACATCCCCAGGGAAATAGAGCATGCTGTAATTTCCTCTTCAAAGAAGTGTAAACGGCCATAGAAAAATAATTCAGGTATGTCTGTTTTGAATGTGGAAATTATACTCAGCTTTACTGTATTGAATATATATGCACTTACATATAAGAGGAAAAATGAATGAAGGTAAGGATCGACTAATTGGGGTAGGCGTCTGTTTTTGGATACGATAACCTGCTCACATGCAATCCTCAACACCAAACATTTGTCGGCTCACAGAAGACTGCTGAGGAGGAATAAATAAGACTAATTAAAATGAAAAGAAGGATGCTTAAAAATAGTGGATAGATGGTGTGAAAGAGAAATTTAAAACAGCTTAAGGGGTGTTAGAAGTGAAAAGGTGAAGGAAAGAAAGGCTGAGAGACAAATAAATGTGTGTGTGTATGTGTGAGAGCGTATGTTTAAGGCTTGAGTAATCCTCCTGGGAACACGCCTGTGCTGCCAAAGTGCCATCCAACTCCTTTCTCTCTGCGCTCTTCATCACTCCTCTCTTTCCTCTCTCCTCCCCCATCTCCTTCTCTCCGTTGCCTATGTGGACTTAAAATAAATTTGGTCATGACAATGGGTAAAGATGGTGTCTTGCTCTTTTAGTTGTCAGATCTCTCATCTTCTGAAGTGCTAAAATCATTCCCTTGTGGCACAGGATTTCCCATCACAAGACGAGAGCCTCAGAGCTGGATTCCTATACACTACCCAGATAGCACACGTACATCTCGGAGACGTCTATTTGACGCCTGCATTTACATTTGCAAGACACCCGCAAGACGTAGTTTGCTTATCTGCAAAATGTCTGTTGGATGTTTTCTATCAGATGTCAGATAGACATCTATTAGATGTCTTTCAGATGTTTATGAATTAGAATGTATGACTGACATCACTGACAGACGTTTGTACCCAGCAGATGCTTTCCAGATCAGTGTGCTATAAAGGGTAGATATCTATTTGTGTGGCGTTCCACAGTGTTTACCTGAATCACTGCATGCTTATATCAGCAATAAAAAATAGCAATCTTGTTTTGTCAAATTCATGTCTTTGATAATCAGTTATATATTTCCTTTAGTGGTTCAGTGATAATATAATAAGTAATAAATACCAAAAATCACTTGTTTAACATACAGACACATGATCAAATATCCATTCACACATTGGGATAAATACAGCGTTTTTGTGAACTAAAGGTCAGCTTTGATTGTCGCGAACGATCCCAAAATTCCAGGTCTGCGTGAGGGATGGGACTATTGACTTGTCTGGCTTAGCAGTCTCTCAGAGGAACTTTGAATTCTCTGAACTAAAATCCTGACTTGGCCACACCTTCTTCACTACACACTCCCAGAATCAACGATGTGAATCAGTGTGTCGACACTGAAGTTTGTCCATTGTGTAGTGATTAGCAAAAAGATTAACATTCAGATCCATAGATGACAAACTGGAAGTAAGAGGGCTGATTTAGTTTTTTCCCCCTCTCCTCAACACTTGTTAGCAGTCCTATCCAGTCCCATCCCGCCCCAACCCCAGATTCATGAACCCTCTCCTCGCTTCAAAGCCACTATTTCCACTCGAGTCTCTAATAGGCCTTTAAGGTAGCTTTGTGAGTATCTTTGTGTGCACTGTTGGAGATCGCAGGGCATTAATTTCACTCTTGAGTATGTAAATAAGCGAATGTGTGGGAGCGCAGAGCCGTTACTCACTTCATCCGAGAGAGCTTTATCACCCTCGCCTTCTCTCAGCGGACACGCATGAGAATCTCAGCGGCGCACACAATGCCAGCTCTCATAATGGCACCCTATGCCCATCTCCGTCGGCTTCCGGAGGGCCTCCATCTCTGTCTGTTTCTCCCCCCTTCCCAAAGCACCCCAGCCATAGCCGCTGGGGGAACACAGGGGCGCGTTGTGTTTACCTCCGGCTGTGGCCAACGGAACACAAAACAATCCCGTTCATTGCCTGTTTGTCAGTCCTGAGGCTTTTGAAAGCCAACGAAAAAGAGAGATGAGAAAACAATGAAAAGCCCCTCCTGAACGGCGCACTAACATTTTCCCAGCTCAGGGAGCCTGTGAACAGGGACGGAGCCTCTAAACTGCTCCATTATTTCTCAGTACTTGGCATGATGCGAGAGCTGCTTGTGTTTGAATGGACGACTCCACACAGAGGGCTTTTGTGCAGGAACTTGGCTTAGCACGCATGCACTGCTTAATTAAGATTTTTCTATCTATCTATCTATCTATCTATCTATCTATCTATCTATCTATCATCTATCTATCTATCTATCTATCTATCTATCTATCTATCTATCTATCTATCTATCTATCTGTCTGTCTGTCTGTCTGTCTATCTGATCAGGTCAAGTGATAGTGTTTATTTATTGTTAATTTATTATTATTTATTTTACTTTACACTTGCATATCAGTGGTATTATGATATCACAAAATGGTTCACCCAGCTAAAAGCACAAAATGGGAGGCATGGCCATTTTAGAGGAGTGTAAATGCTATCATGACACTTAGGGTCACCAGCGCAAACCTTCTTTTGGTGTTAAAAACCGACTGGTAGGATTGACTAAAGACGTGCAGTGAAAAATTTGTTCTGAAAAGGTGTGGACAGAGGTATTTTTGCTGCATATGCACTTGTAAGAGTTTCCCTTTCAGACATAACATTTATGGTAGGAGAGTATTTAAATCGTGCAACATAATATACTAAGGTTTGCGTTAGTCAGACTCAGTATACTGCTATTTGCGCCATTACTTAACACCCAAAAAAGGATTATTGCCCGTGTAGACCACCCACACACTTGATTGAGTAGGTGCAAATGTTCTGCAGTTATAACTAAATGCACATCTCGCTGATCAAAACGGATGAGCTCTTTAGCCGTTTCTCAATATGTGTTCTTGTCTGTACTAACCTAACCCTAACCTTGCCTAAGCACTGTTCCAATTCAAAGTTCACATCTAGCCAAGTACAGTTCAAATCCCTGGATGTGTTATTGCTCCGCCCCTTTTATCAAGGATGCATCAAGATGTGAGGCAGCCAGGTTTCCCAGATTGTATTTCGGACCAACCAGTCAGTGTTAATGGCAGAGGAGAAAATTCGTAAATACTACTGTTTTTGTGCCATGAAATGTAGTTTTAAGAGTTTTCCAGGCGAAAGTGTAGTTGTTTAAAACTCTTGTAAAGATAGTGCCTTTTTGGAAATGTGCTTGGCAAGTTCGTAGGTGTGAGCTCCAGGTGATCACCAGGTGCTCAGTGCTCACGTATCCTGCAGAGAGCAGCCTTATCTCACTTAGTCCTTCTGACACTTGCCGCTGGCTCTGATGACTCTGTAGCGATTAAACATGATATATAATTCATTTTAGGTCAATCTAACTTATTTTGCAGTGCAAACACAATTGTCTGACATCAGCATGTCCCTCAAAGCGTTAGGGTTAGACCCCAGGAGTAAATGTTCCAAAAATAAACGTAATATATACATATAAATGTGCATATTCTTTTTACCTACTGATGAAATCTGTGTTAAAAAAGTTTGGTATGTTACACAATTGAGCTACCATTCAACTAGACAAAACTGAAAAAACAAAATCTTACCACCATTTTAGTCCCTATAGTTGATGTAGTCCTTATGAACACCGCCTTATAGACTACATCAATCTGCATTGCAGTGAGTGGCGCAAAGTGTCAAAATTAGATTCTAAACCAACAATGTTCGATAGTGTCTCTCGCGCATCCTGCCTTCCCAAATGCAATTTAGCACTGTCAGCTCAAGCCAGCAGATACGAACGATGTTGAATATTTGCAGTGCAGTGATTGTGAAGTGTGTGGCAGTATACATGAGCAACAGGACGTTAAAATACAGTGTGATTAAACAAGTAAACATAGTAAAGCTAGGTTAAAATCCTACCATCATAGCAGTAAACATCATACTAAATCAGTATCAGCTACTGGACCATTATTTAGTGATGGGTGCTTTCGAACGAGTCAATTTTATAGTAGTTTCCGTTTTAATGGCAAACACACACGTACAAGGAAAAAGGGGTGTGTTATTTATTGTAAATGATATATGTTTTTGCTTTACACTATTACATTTACTTAGGTTTCAGTTTTTAGATGGTTTACAAACTGTTGGTAGGAAGATCTGCTTTATTTACTATAAATGAGGGTATGTATGTATTTATTTATTCATTCATTCATTTAAGTATATGTGTGATAATTTTCTGTTTAAATTGATGTTTATTTATAAAAGTCTTAATAATTTGTAATGCTGGGAGATGTCTATATATATTATGATGGAGACGGAGCCAGAAAATGCTGCTAATCTTTTACTTTTGGCATGGTTATTCTGTAAAGGATCTCTTGCTCTGTAGTGCGCATGATGCAGGAGTAATCCAAAATAGCCTTTTAATAATAAGTTCACACAGAATCCAGGAGCAGGGGGTAGAAAAACACAAAGCAAAGCAACAATAAACAAATAAACAATAACCGGCCAGGACTATAACAGAACAGGGAGTATCAAAACTAAAGCAAACGAGGGACTAATGACTTGATTGAATGAACACAGGTGAACAGAATGACATAATCAGGGCAAGTAAGGAACAAAACAAGGCAGGAGAACAGAAACAGGGAACAACACAACTGAAAGTCCATAACCATTACAGTAGGCTATAAGCAAATGAAAAGCTTACCTGCCAAAGAAGTAGGAATATGACTCTGTGGTTTTCTTCTCTTTTTATGCAAAAGGCACTCATGTGAATATGGACATGGGCTATGACAGTTTGACTGGCATGAGAAGAGAAATATTCACTGTTGCTATTTCATTTTACAGCTGTAGTCATAATGTTATATATCTAGATGAAATGCTGGTATCACTAGGGCTGCCCTCAACTAAAGAAAAAGAAAAACTGTAAGGAAGCTGCTTTAACATTTTAATAATTTATTGAAAATCTAGTGCTTACTTTGTTTTGGGCTTAAGAGATAAAGTTGGCGACACTGACTACTGAATCACCACATACCAGATCAGCCATTAACAATCTGTCCATCACAGACTGCACGACTTTGCAGTGGATTTTTACATTTATTTTTTTCTGTGACTAAGTGACTTATACAATTTTGATCGACCAAGCCACTTCTCATTGACTAACAATTAGTCGACTATTAGGGAGCAGCCCTAGGTATTAACTGGCTAAAACTGTAAAGACTAATAATGGTGGCTCCAGTAAAGTCAGTCCTGCCGTTCAAATAAAATGACCAATCACCCACGTCTCCACCTGCTCTTCACTTGAAACGTGCACTCTGCTTTTGCTCTACAAATCTGGACAAATCGTTGATATGTAGTTTTGGGGATTTCAGTTTTTCTCCATTCAGTTCGGCAGGAAGTGTATGACTGAAAATAGCTGCCAAGCGAACTGACTTTGCTTGAAAGGAAAGTGTTTTTAATTAGGCTGTGGGGGGCAAAGGCTGTGAGAAATTAGCTAACTTTCGGTTGTTTGTTCACAATTAGCGAAGGACCATCTATCTTCTGTCCTATTGTTTCTTCCATCCTGTTATTTGTTTCACAGTCTCTTTGTTTTGCTGAATGCTGCTGGTTGTATGTGCTATGTGTGTTTCAAGCAGAAGTGAGGGTTTGTCAATATTCACAATTTTTTCTGTCTTTTCGCTGTTTGCGTGCTTTGTCTTCCCTGGTTCTCTCTGCGTGGAAATGTGGGGGATGGGGGCTTGATTTAATGAGCTCCTCTGAGGTTCAGGCTGAGATGATCAAATGCTGCTCTTCACTACAGTCAGATAACAGATGCACAGCGTTTCATGCTAGCTGAGCTCAGCGCACAACAGAACTGGCTATCTTCACATACACATCAATAATGACGGTATTGCTAAGAATCATGGACTTAATTACGACATTTATATGACAAGCAAACCACTGGGTGGTAAAATAACGGCAAAGAAGCAGGTCAGCTTGGCCCAGTTATACCAAAGACAGGTGTTGTGAAAGGCTCAGTATAGTCTGGGATGGGGTGTGATACAACAATGATACATATCCTACAGTAGTTCAGTCTCTAATGTTGCTACGTACCATCCTCCTTGCATTCATTTTAGAAGTGTGTTTTTATTAGTGGAAGCTTGGAAAATTGTAAAATAATTTGAGCTAAAATCAGTATTTCATGTTCACGTATTTATTTATTTGCTGAGTAGACATGTAACAGGCGTATACTGTGCAATCAGGTGGATATGATGTCCAAAATCAGATCCAGTCATCTTCTAGACCAGGGGTGCCCAGCCCTGTTCCTCGAGGTGTGACCAACCCATGTGTTGGAGCTGAACACAGCAGGAGGGTAGATCTCCAGGAACAGGGTTGAGCACCCCTGTTCTAGACGTGTGTTTTCAAAGCTGTGCTTGAGCCATTGTCCAATAGTACACACACTTTAGTGTCAGAGTACTGATTAATGCATAAAAACATTATATTGAAATGATCCTGGAATATACCTCTAGTAAAGCTTTGTGTAATCTGACAAAACACAATTGTACAAGAGTTACAAATGAAGAAATGAAGACAGGAATAAAGCATAAAATCAAAGTAAGTAAAAGAAATACAAAACGTGAAAAAAAAAAAGAGAAGGAAAGGGAGAGACTAGAACGGGCATTGGCCCCTGTGGTGCCCCTCTGTGCGCTCACTATAGATAAATGGGAGCCTGGTAACCCTTCAACCAGAATGATCTGTGAACACATCATTACAGCTCACATCTGAAACCTGTGCACAACCCAGAATTCCCTAATCACTCGCTCATTACAGCCAGAATGAGTTACCGTGCACAATGAGAGTGCGCCCATGCACACTGATAGAGTGCGCATATGGGTTGGTCACATGCTCTTACCTCAAGCTCCCACAAATCCTGGAATATAATGCAGAATCATTTTTAGGTTTTGTATGTGGAGTAATGTACACATTAGTAGTTGATGCTCACTGCTCTGCACACATATTTTTGAGGTTCCTGATTTGGATCATCAGCTCATTAGGAGACAGATTCATGAACTCAACTGAGTGTGTCAGACAAGAGAGACAAGAGAAAATGTGCAGAGCAGTGCTATACTATATTTGACTCTTTTTTTACCATTTAAAATGCATGCGGCAATCATTTTAATTTAAATACTATTAAATATTAATTTAATAGTAATGCTAAAAGTAAGAGATACTGTGAAGTGATTTATTCAACTGGATGTACATGTTCCTGTTTATTACACAGCTGCATGCTGCGTAAGTAAACTAAGTGGAATTATGAAGAATGCAATTAATTTGGTATTGAATTGCATTGTTAGTGTGATTGAGTCCTTAACTCAAATACTGTATTGTCCTTGTTATTTGTTTTGACCTGATGTGAATGTACGTGTATGTCCTTATGTGTGTCCTCCAGCAAGGATTTGACCTCTGTCTAGACGTTCACTGTTGCCCCGAGTCGTGACCCCGGACAGTGTGTGTGTGTGTGTGTGTGTGTGTGTGCACGCTGTGAGCTTATGTCACTGCATTCATGACTTTAACACATACTGGCCGGTTAGAACACTATGAAACTGTTGTATGCGTAATTTTCTGCTATCTGAACCACAATTTATTATTAAAAGACAATCTGGATTTTGAATGGTTGTGTACGATGCAATATTTCTGAGGTGTAATCTGTAATCAGTGTGAAATTTACAGAAAATAGCTAACATTTCTCTTGATAATGTCTAATATCTAATAAGATAGCCTTATAGGTCAGCCTTCTCGGATGTCTTGATAATTGCTCATAAAATCTTAAAATATCTTGAATCATTTTCTTCATGAAATGACATGCGTGAAAGAATCTTTCTATGGAACAGAACCTACAATAATGGCCTATCATGGGAATTTTTGTTCTGTAAACATAGCAGTTTCAGTGTATTTCATCTATATTTTACTCTAGTTTTATCTATTTATGATGTTATAAGCTGTTGATGAGAGCGGTGTGTGTGTGTGTGTGTGTGTGTGTGTGTTTGATTCAAGAAGGGCCAAAAGGTTGTAATAGCTGTCAGAAAGAGAGACACAGGAAGAAAGAGAGTCAGAGAGAGAATCTTCTCACTCTGGAAGGTAGCATAAAATTGGGATAATCGCCATCAATTGTGCCTCACAGTGGGCTGCCATTCCTGAAAGAGTGATTCATCCCAATAGAGAGCGGATTGAGTGAGAGGAGAATGGGCCTTTGCCCCCCTCCGCGTCCATCCGCTGCTCTCCCACGGTGGGCATATGCATGACATCAGCGGGCTGAATGGGGCTGGCATCCTCCTCCACCCCACTCCATGCCAGATTAAACGCAAATCTTTGCCCGGGGGAGTAAGAGGGGGGCACTGACACTTTTTCGGCTAGGACAAAAGCCCTCAGATGGGTAGCCGGGAAACTTCACATGGTGCTGGCCAAATTAGAGAGAGAGAAAAAAATAAAGAGTGAATACCTTTCATTGGCCTCCTTTGGCATGGCATTGAGTCACATCAAACACACACATATAGACATACTTACACTTATAGACCCACTCTGCATTCCACCTGTGTCAGCTTCCGAATGATGCCTGCTGAGGAATTTGAACTCAAGTGAGTGTCATCCCTCCAGAAGAAGTGAAATCCTAACAAGAAATCATAATCATCCAATTTCTGGCTTGGGTACTTAATGCAGGACTATCAAAGTCTTGAAAAATACAGGCAGGCATGTTTTAATAAGATTGCAGATGATTCCTCAAAGACTGGAGACACTTGTGAAACATTGACTTAATGCACATATTAAATTAAGCAGCACAATATAATGCAAAATAATACAATACACTTTGATCTAACCAAAATGCCACATAATGCTTGATCTAAATTGTTGATTGCATCCCCGTTGTTAAAATAAAATAATATTTCTTATTCATCTTCATAATGTTACCTTAGGATTGTTGATCTGACATTTTAAGAGTGTCAGACAGGTTCAGGCTCTATAAACATTATAGTATAGTATTCTGTATCCTTTGGGTGGAAATGTCAGAATAATCTCACTCTTCAGAGGCTAGGATAGAATTTTATTCAGTCAGTCAGTTTCAGAGCTTGAGTGAAATGATGAGATACATTGGTGCTATAGATGATCAACCAGTTGAGATTTAGGTCTATTGAATACTTTCAATGAAATGATGCAGCTATATTTGTGATACCTTTCAGTGGGTGAGACTACAGTCAAACCAAAATTTATTCAGATACTTTCAAAATTTCTCACATTATCAGTTTACTCGCTCTAGTTTAGAAAATGGTAATAAAATATGAGAAGAACTCAAGAGTTAAAGTGTGTCAGAACACATTCATCTTGATAATATCAGATAACTTTGATAGAAAGGTATGTAAAAAAACATGGCCAGGTTTTTTTTTTTTTTCAGTTTTACTGGTAGTCCACAGTTGACTTTATTTTGCTATCCTCACTTACATAATTAACTATAGTGTCCTGCACCCACTAGTATAAAAATAGCAAAAACTAGTGTCTGAATAATTTTTGGTTTACATGTACACATGTACGTGTTCACTGCTGTCATAAAAATCTAATGTTTAGTTTATTTGTTTTTCTATTCTATTTCTGTACTCTTATCCAATATTACATTTGTTAATGAATGTTACTATTATTGGTGGCTTCTGTGATGTATGTTTGTAGGGCAGCCCTAAAGCTGCATTCGCTAGGATTTAGCTCAAGTTCGCAGTGACTAAACATGGCAGGTCTGAGTCTGGTGTTGTTTTTACCTTGTGTTCAGCAGGTGGAGGGTCACCACTGTGCATTGCTAAAATGCGTCCCACTTTACCTTGGGTGGCCTTGACTACTGTGTACTTAGATTTAAATGAATCTTTCGGTACAATGTACTTATTGTATACATACATCCACATTAAAACTTTGTATGTCACAGTAATTACTGTCAGTTTCTGAAGTCTTGGGCTAAGAAATCAGGATATTAGAAAAATTACATAATTCCAGGGGCTAATTAAAAAACAAATAAATCAAGGTTTGTTGTGTGGTCAAATGTGCGTTGAGGGGGTTCTGTTGCTAATCTTACACAGTGATTACAACATTTTGTCTAATTGTGAAAAAGCTTTTTTATTTAAGAATATAAGCTTTAGAAAATTAACTTTAAACCAGCAAAAGAAAGCAATCATGTCAGAGTATTTTTTTTACAGTGTTTTATGTTCGAAAAGTTATTATCTCAATTGTTACAACTGTGTATTTTTACAAGCCTTAAATGTCATTTGCTACTACGTATGTGTAACAATGGGGGTCTGGAGACTGACGTGTGGATCCATGTGCAAAGCTTTATTAAAAGACGTAGTCAAGACAGGCATGAGTCGAACACCAGCAAACAGGAACAACAAGGGAAATCCGAAAGAATAATCCAGAGACAATCAAAGGTCGGGGCTGGCGGCGAAAGGTCAAAACGAGAAAACAGTCCAGGGGTGACAAGTCAAGTCAAGTTACAGCTGCTATTCCTGTCAAGTCAAGTCACGTCACAGTCACTGCTCCTGTCAAGTCAAGTCAAGTTACAGCTGCTGTTCCTGTCAAGTCAAGTCACGTCACAGCTGCTGTTCCTGCTGAGTCAAGTCAAGCAGCACTCCCTGAGTCAGGTCAAGCAGCACTCCCTGAGTCCAGTCAAGCAGCACTCCCTGAGTCAGGTCAAGCAGCACTCCCTGAGTCAAGTCAAGCAGCACTCCCTGAGTCAGGTCAAGCAGCACTCCCTGAGTCCAGTCAAGCAGCACTCCCTGAGTCAGGTCAAGCAGCACTCCCTGAGTCAAGTCAAGCAGCACTCCCTGAGTCAGGTCAAGCAGCACTCCCTGAGTCAGGTCAAGCAGCACTCCCTGAGTCAAGTCAAACAGCTAATCCCTCAGAGCCAAGCCAAGTCACAGCCGCTCCTTCAACGTCAAGTCTCAGCTGTTCCCTCCGAGCCAAGCCAAGACACAACTTCACTTCCTGAACCAAGTCAAGACACTACTTCACTGTCTGAGTCAAGTCAAGCAACTGCACTTTCTGAGTCAAGCCAGGATCCGACCTCACATCCTGAGTCAAGCCAGGACCCGGCTTTACAGTCCGAGGCAGGTCAAGAGTCTCCGCTGGTTCCGCCCAGCCTTTCAGAGTCTCCGCTGGTTCCGCCAGCCTTTCAGAGTCTCCGCTGGTTCCGCCCAGCCTTTCAGAGTCTCCGCTGGTTCCGCCCAGCCTTCCAGAGTCTCCGCTGGTTCCGCCCAGCCTTCCAGAGTCTCCGCTGGTTCCACCCAGCCTTCCAGAGTCTCCGCTGGTTCCGCCCAGCCTTCCATAGTCTCCGCTGGTTCCACCCAGCCTTTCAGAGTCTCCGCTGGTTCCGCCCAGCCTTCCAGAGTCTCCGCTGGTTCCACCCAGCCTTCCAGAGTCTCCGCTGGTTCCGCCCAGCCTTCCAGAGTCTCCGCCCGGGTGGGCTCCCGCTCGGTCCGCGCCGCCCTGGTGGGCTCCCGCTCGGTCTGCGCCGCCCTGGTGGGCTCCCGCTCCTTCTGCTCCGCCCTGGTGGGCTCCCGCTCTGTCTGCGCCACCCTGGTGGGCTCCCGCTCGGTCTGCGCCGCCCTGGTGGGCTCCCGCTCCTTCTGCTCCGCCCTGGTGGGCTCCCGCTCCATCTGCGCCGCCCTGGTGGGCTCCCGCTCCGTCTGCTCCGCCCTGGTGGGCTCCCGCTCTGTCTGCGCCACCCTGGTGGGCGCCTGCTCCTCCACGGCCTCATGGACCTGGCCCTCTGTCGTTCCTCTGCTCCCCCCCACCGCCCTCCAGGACTGTCTGCGCGTGGTCATTTTGGAGTGTCTGGAAGCCACTCCTTAAGGAGGGGGCTATGTCACAATCACCAGCTGGAGTGCCCGGCAGCCCCACTAGAGGGCACTCCAGTGTTTACCCTTTATGTTATGACTGTGACGTGAACAGGCTGTGGCTTGGCTGATGTGATACTGGCGAACGCTGGCTTGGCAGACATGACGTTAGTAGTCGCTGGCTTGGCTGACGTGGTGTTAGCAGATGCTGGCTTGGCTAAAGTAGCGTTAGCAGGTGCTGACTTGGCAGGTGCTGACTGTAAGAGACCGACCGTTCTGGCTGACAGCAGTGGAGGGTCCTCCAAGCTGGATATTAGTCTTTGATAGGCCATGGAAACGTGAGAGTCTGATGCAGAAGCCACCATTTTGACGACAGACTCGGGCGTGGCGACGGCCATCTTTGCGACAGGCTCTGGCGTGGCGGCAGCCATCTTTGCAACAGGCTCTGGTGTGGCGGCCATCTTGTGCAGTAGCTCTGGCGTGGTGTCCATCTTGACCGGGAACTCAGGAACGGAAGGGCGGCCATCTTGTGAACAGGCTCAGGAAGGGCGGCCATCTTGTGAGCAGACTCGGGAAGGACGGCCATCTTGTGTAGGGATGCACCGATACAAATCGGCCGATAATGCTTGCGCGTTTTGTCAGTAAAGCCGGTTCTGTAATCAGCGGTAAATGCCATCAGGTGCGTGATTTCACGTTGAGCCCTATATACTACACACAGCCGTTGTTTACCGACGAGCTGCGCAAATCAATGTTCATTATCAGTGTGAATGTGCGCAGCTCGTCAGTGAACAAGGGCTGTGTGTAGTATATACGGCTCAACGTGAAATCACGCACCTGATGGCATTTACCGCTGATTACAGAACCGGCTTTACTGACAAAACGCGCAAGTGATGGGCCGATACGGATCGGTGCATCCCTAATCTTGTGAGCAGACTCGGGAAGGACGGCCATCTTGTGAGCAGGCTCAGGAAAGGCAGCAATCTTGTGAACAGGCTCAGGAAAGGCAGCCATCTTGTGAACAGGCTCTGGAAGGGCGGCGATCTTGTGAACGGGCTTAAGGCTGGCAGACATCTTGTGCTGTGGCTCTAGGCTGGCAGACATCTTGTGCTGTGGTTCTGGGCTAGCAGACATCGTGTGCTGTGGCTCTGAGCTAGCAGACATCTTGTGCTGTGGCTCTGAGCTAGCAGACATCTTGTGCTGTGGCTCTAGGCTGGCAGACATCTTGTGCTGTGGCTCTGGGCTAGCAGACATCGTGTGCTGTGGCTCTGAGCTAGCAGACATCGTGTGCTGTGGCTCTGAGCTAGCAGACATCTTGTGCTGTGGCTCTGGGCTAGCAGACATCGTGTGCTGTGGCTCTGAGCTAGCAGACATCTTGTGCTGTGGCTCTGAGCTAGCAGACATCTTGTGCTGAGGCTCTGGGCTGGCAGACATCTTGTACTGTGGCTTCTCTAAAACACCCACAGTTAGCGGTGAGCCACATAGCAACAACGCATATTGCATACAGTCCTGAAGCGAGCAGTTAAATTCCCCTCCAGGCAGCATTGATTTGGCAGGTTCATTAAGTCCATAACGAAATAAGGCCTTAAGCCACGCTTCATCGTAAAATGGTATTTGAGATGAACACTTACGGAACTGGTGAACATATTCCTCAATGGGGAGGTTTCGCTGTCGTAGGAGCAGAAGCTGGTCGATTGGGTCCATTTTGTGATGCTGGTGAATAAAGCTGCTGGATCTGGGTGTGACTAATCGTTCTGTAACAATCGGGGTCTGGAGACTGACGTGTGGATCCATGTGCAAAGCTTTATTAAAAGACGTAGTCAAGACAGGCATGAGTCGAACACCAGCGAACAGGAACAACAAGGGAAATCCAAAAGAATAATCAAGAGACAATCAAAGGTCGGGGCAGGCGGCGAAAGGTCAAAACGAGAAAACAGTCCAGGGGTCGAAAAACACAGAAACACGGGAACCAGGAACTAGAAACTAGGAAGATTAAACACTAAACAACGATCAGTACAGACAGAGGGGGAAGGGAGGGCTTTATACCAAACACTAGGGGTCACATGACAGAAACAACCAATGGGGAACGGACACAAGGATCAGGGGAACCAATGAAAACATGACAAAGACAAGGGTGAAGCATGGTGGGTTGAGACAACACATAACATAAAGGGTAAACACTGGAGTGCCCTCTAGTGGGGCTGCCGGGCACTCCAGCTGGTGATTGTGACAGTATGAAACCTAAAATAACATTAAGGAGTAAAAAGACTGAGCATGTCCATCAGCCCGCATACCTGGCATTGATGCAGTGAGTCAGAATGATGCATTAGTAATAATAGGGCATTAGTTGAACTTAATCTGAATATGCAGTGACGTTTCACTTGCCCAGCACTGCCTATGAGTGTAATGTAAAATGTGAAAAAAAAGATTTAGAGAGTTGCAATACCATAATGTGTTGATTAAAATGTGTTAAACATGAATCTGTTGTAATTGTCAACTCTTTTAATAATGACCAGCACTTTTGACATGTTTGTGTGCAGTGAAGCGCTCATTTAGCGTATGAGAGTTTGAGACTTAGTCAGTCTGTGACACTAAATCAAATCCACACGGTCAGTGAAACCGATCAAAATATCTAATGTGTGTAAATCGACAGCACACAAAGCAGGTTTACATTCATGAGTAGCCGTGCGTATATCAGCTCTATATCAGCATGTCTGTCAGACTCTTCCTGACTACCTACGGTCGAATAACAGCTATGCTGATCAACTTGCAATTGTTTGTTTAGAAAAACTAGTTTGTGTAGTCAGTGTGTTGGTGCAGGAGAATTGGGCAGGAATGAAGATCTGAGTTACTTTGACCACAGCCAAATTGTTTAACTAGACAACTCTGTCAGAGCATCTCTGAAGCAGCGAGGCTGCTGCAGTGCTATTCTATCTGCACCAAACCAATTGAAAGTGTGTGGTTACAATTTTAGCGATAGTTCTGTTCACAACACACATTACATAGCATCTCGGCTGGTGTAGGTGAGTCCTGTTTTCTTAGATGGACCATGTGGATGGTTGTGTTTGTACTCTGTACAATTCAGAGCACATCGTCCTCCTGGCCATTTTTGAAGACAGCAAAAACACATATAACCTTCAGTGCAATTCCTTAGAATATTCCGTTCTGTTAGTTATCTGTGAGGTACAGGGTACAATTGCAGTTGTTAATCGTTAAATCTTATCCTGATCCATTCTATGAAGGTGCACACATCCTTTGTAAAACCTTTTGTAAAACCTTTGTCATAACACTTACGCCGGTTTCACACTGCACGCGTAAGCAGGGCATAACGCCTGTTTCACACATACTCCGTCTGCAGTGCGTATGCGTTGCGTATTTTTGTCGCACCCATGTTAACGATCCTATAATTATTTAATATAGATTTACAGTAGTACCAACAAATTATATTTTTATATGATATGTCTTATAATGTTTTTAAATATAATGGTTTCATTATAAACGTGGTGATTATCTCAAAGTTGGACAACCAGCATAAAAAAAAATGAAATATATGATATGAATCTAACCATGTCATGGCAACAAATGTAAAAGTCATCTATTACTTATCTTGTAAATTATTGTGTCTTTAGCCCCAACAGCAGGGGCAATTTGTACCCCAAATACCATACTTTTACATTTTATTTTCGTTATTGAAAACCTGTTGCTATAATTATCATAAACCTAACTGGTAATCATTAAGACGATCTTTGTCTAAAAATATATTCAATATTTTAGCGTTTCTCATTTGCTACTTAAATCTACAACATACAACCATATCACAAATCAAAGCACATGAATGACAGTTGTTGGAGAACACCTGAAATGCGTGACCGAATGAACGATACTCGTCTATATTAGAAGTACACAAGCTGCGGTTCAGCTGCGCACGACAAACGCTGCCAGTGTGAAAGCAAAATGGATGCGCGCCGCTTCTGCTCTGCTTACGTGCTGCGCACGCGCTGCTTACGCCCTGCTTATGCGTGCAGTGTGAAACCGGCGTTACAGTTTATAACAGGACTACACAGACCAGATGACCTTCTTCCACTGCTTCAAGAGCTAGATCCAGTCATACTCTGTACATCACACATAACTACTGAATATCACCAATGAGCAGTTTCAAGTTCACTCCTCATGCTGGAGCACAGGAGAAATGCAGAGAATATGTCAAGTCAAGTCACCTTTATTTAAATAGCACGTTTAGCAATACAGATTGTGTCAAAGCAGCTGTACAGTATTAAATAGAAAACTAGTGAGTCAAACATGCAAAAGGACAACAGTAAACACAATTTTTAGTTAAAGGCAGTTCATCATTGAATTCAGTGATGTCATCTTCCAGCTCAGTTCAGTTCAAATAGTACGAATTCGCTGGAAGTCAGGGGGCCAGTTCTCCTCTGGCCAGACGAACCAGCATTTTGTTCTATGTTGCAGCAAAGTCAGATTGTGCAGAGGACTCATCAGGTTCTCGTGGTCTTGTGCCAATGGCCATCTAGTCTTCACTGGGGATCTGTCTCTGGAATTAATGCTGCCTTCATATGCTATCGTAATTATGGTAAATACCAAAATCCGACATCGAAATTGCACATGAACACCCACTCACGTTGTAATTTCCACTGGAAAGCTCAAAATTGTTTATATTACCCGAGCTGCCAAGATGGGATAAACTTTGACCTTTCAACATGGCAGACAGCAATGAAACTATACTGAATGGTAAGCATTGCATGATGTTAAAAGTTCTCTGCTGTTTAGTTGGTTAGTTAGTTGGTTAGTTTGTAGCTGTCACAAGGAGAGTCAGAGACGTGCGGATCCATTTGCAGCATTTATTTAGAATCGTCAACAGGCCAGAATAATCACCAGAAAACAGGAACAACGTAGGTAATCCGGGAAACAGTTCAATAGACAGGCAATGGTCGCAATGGCAGGAAGCAGGAATCGTCAACGGGGTACACAGTCCAGAGTCATACACAGATAATCCAACACAGAGAGAAACGCTTAGAATTACGACCATATGGAATGACAGCAACTCGCCCACAAAGTGGTAGGCCACGTAAGAGAACCATCTTCCCACAGAAAGTTCCAGCTCAGAGCCACAGCATAAGATGGCCGCCCCTCCCGAGCCTGTTCACAAGATGGCCACTAGCCCAGAATCACAACACCCACATTTCACCACGGCTTGGCAAAGATTCATGTCCAGCCTAGAGGACCCACCACTACTGTCAGCACGAACAGTCGGTCTCTTACGGTCAGCACCTGCCAAAGCAGCGACCTCATATCCTGAGTCAAGCCAAAACACGACCGCACAGTCTGAGCGCCCTCAAGTGACTGCGCCGCCAGAGCGCCCTCCAGTGACTGCGCCGCCAGAGCGCCTTCCAGTGACTGCGCCGCCAGAGCGCCCTCCAGTGACCGCTCGCTCAGAGCCTGCTCTTCCAGAGTCTCCGCTGGAGACGCCCAGCCCTCCTGAATCTCCGCTGGGGTCGTCCAGTTCTCCAGAGCCCGCTCCTCAAGAGCGTCGTCCAGAGCCCGCTTCACAAGAGTGTCGTCCAGAGCCCGCTTCACAAGAGCGTCGTCCAGAGCCCGCTTCACAAGAGCGTCGTCCAGAGCCCGCTCCTCAAGAGCGTCGTCCAGAGCCCGCTTCACAAGAGCGTCGTCCAGAGCCCGCTCCTCAGCCCAGCCTTCCAGAGACTCCGCTGGTTCAGCCCAGCCTTCCAGAGCCATACACAGATAATCCAACACAGAGAGAAACGCTTAGAATTACGACCATATGGAACGATAAGACTTCGCAAGGTGGCTG
>NC_133385.1:37464600-37563863 GCF_049309525.1 Garra rufa | reverse complement strand
ACAGATAATCCAACACAGAGAGAAACGCTTAGAATTACGACCATATGGAACGATAAGACTTCGCAAGGTGGCTGTGTGTGTGAGTGGCTTAAATGCATTAGGGTAAATGTGAAACAGGTGTATGCAGCAATCAGTTCAGTGGGAAACGAGGAGCAGCTGTGTGCAGTGATTGGTGCAGTGGCTTATGGGGATTGCAGTCCAGAATGTGTGTGCAAGAGTTCATGATGAGAAGACAGACCAGATACATGACAGTAGCCACCATAATGCTGGGCATAAAGAATTTTTTAAAAATCGTCGCTATTTAAACGTAGTATTGTCTTTAAAACAACTCTACTATTCATGATCAATAAGATATACAGCCTATCATTTACCGTTTGCGTTTTGATGCATCCTCTTCTTCCTGTAGCAGATGCATTAGGGAGTTTATAACAGTTTTACCCAAGTAGCATGTGAGGACAAATTCCGAGTCCGCCATGTTTCTCTTCACTACGACAACACGACACACTGGTAATTTTCACTTCACAAGTGGAAAGCATCATCTTTCCCATATCACATGAAGGCAGCATAATCTACACTATATTGCCAAAAGTATTCGCTCACCCATCCAAATAATTGGAATCAGGTGTTCCAATCACTTCCATGGCCACAGGTGTAAAATAAAGCACCTAGGTATGCAGACTGTTTTTACAAACATTTGTGAAAGAATGGGTCGCTCTCAGGAGCTCAGTGAATTCCAGCATGAAACTGTGATAGGGTGCCACCTGTGCAACAAGTCCAGTCGTGAAATTTCCTTGCTCCTAAATATTTCACAGTCAACTGTCAGCTGTATTGTAAGAACGTGGAAGCGTTTGGGAATGACAGCAACTCGCCCACAAAGTGGTAGGCCACGTAAACTGACGGAGCGGGGTCAGCGGAGTGCGAAGAGGTCGCCAACTTTCTGCAGAGTCAATCACTACAGACCTCCAAACTTCATGTGGCCTTCAAATTAGCTCAAGAACAGTGCGCAGAGAGCTTCATGGAATGGGTTTCCGTGGCCGAGCAGCTGCATCCAAGCCATACATCACCAAGTGCACAAAGCGTCGGATGCAGTGGTGTAAAGCACACCGTCACTGGACTGGACACAGAACTGTTCTCTGGAGTGACAAATCGCGCTTCTCCATCTGGCAATCTGATGGACGAGTCTGGCTTGGTGGTTGCCTGGAGATCGGTACTTGTCTGACTGCATTGTTCCAAGTGTAAAGTTTGGTGGAGGTTGTGGGGTTGTTTTTCAGGAGCTGGGCTTGGCCCCTTAGTTCCAGTGAAAGAAACTCTGAATGCTTCAGCATAGCAAGACATTTTGGACAATTCCATGCTCCCAACTTTGTGGGAACAGTTTGGAGCTGGCCACTTCCTCTTCCAACATGACTGTGCACCAGTGCACAAAGCAAGGTCCATAAAGACATGGATGACAGAGTCTGGTGTGGATGAACTTGACTGGCCTGCACAGAGTCCTGACCTCAACCCGATAGAACACCTTTGGGATGAATTAGAGCTGAGACTGAGAGCCAGGCCTTCTTGTTTATGGGAATTTTTGACCATTCTTCTAGGTCACACACTGATGTAGAGGTCATCTCTAGGTGCTGATCCACCATCTGAACCGGGAACGGACTGGATCCGGGGGACTGCAGTGAGCATCTGATCTGAATACAGACTGGATCTGGTGGCTACGGTGTTCTCAGAATAAGAATGAGACAGACTAATATTAGCGTAGATGCCATTCTTCTTACGATGCAATGAGTACATCAGGTGTTATGGGAAGTGTTCCCAGTCCCAGTTGACCTAATTAATGCAGCCTAGTTTTAACGGATTTGAATTGTAGAAATGTGTTAATGTGTTATGTGTAAGCCAGGTTAAAGAGATGTGTCTTTAATCTAGATTTAAACTGACAGAGTGTGTCTGCCTCCCGAACAGTGTTAGGGAGATTGTTACAGAGTTTAGGCGCTAAATAAGAAAATTATCTGCTGCCCGCAGTTGATTTTAATATTGTAGGTATTATCAAATTGCCAGATACAATGTTTAATAGGGAGCCAATGCAGTGTTGACAGAACCGGGCTAATATGGTCATACTTTCTGGTTCTAGTAAGAACTCTAGCTGCTGCATTTTGGACCAGCTGGAGTTTGTTTATTAAGCTCGCAGAACAACCGCTCAATAAAGCATTACAATAATCTATCCTTGAGGTCATGAACGCATGAATTAATGTTTCTGCATTTGACATTGAGAGCATAGGTCGTAATTTTGATATATTTTTGAGATGGAAAAATGTGGTTTTGCTAATGCTAGAAATGTGACTTACGAAGGAAAAATTGCTATCAAATAGCACACCTAGGTTCCTAACTGATGACGAAGAATTGACAGAGCAGCCATCGAGTATTAGACAGTATTTTAGGTTATTACACGCAGAGGTTTTAGGTCCTATAATTAACACCTCTGTTTTCTCAGAATTTAGCAGTAAGAAATGACTCGCCATCCAGTTTTTTTTTTATATCAACTACGCATTCCATTAGTTTTTTTTAATTGGTATGTTTCGCCGGGCCGTGAAGAAATATAGAGCAGAGTATCATCAGCATAACAGTGAAAGCTAACACCATGTTTCCTGATTATATCTGCCAAGGGTAACATGTAAAGCGTAAAAAGTAATGGCCCTAGTACTGAGCCTTGAGGTACTCCATACTGCACTTATGATTGATATGATACCTCTTTAATCACTGCCATGAATTGACGGCAGTCAAATAAGTATGATTTGAGCCATGCAAATGCACTTCCACTAATGCCAACATAATTTTCGAGTGTAATAAAACAGGAGGATTTTGTGTATGTGTTTAAGTGCGCTGATTTAAGGTTGTTGAGTTGTTAAGTGTTCAATGGTTAGAAGTTGGCAGCTCATTCTACCAGAGGTTTTGACTGGGAGCCAGTGGGGTGAGATCAGGATGGGTGTCACGTGGATCTGACTTGTCATGTTGTGATCGACCGACAAGTTTTCAGGCATTAACAAGTGGCTCTGTCTTCACAAGTTTGAGCTGCAGATGTCTGAAAGGCAGGCAGAGACTCAAGCTTAGATCATCAGGTTGAAAATGACAGATAAAGCTGTGTATCGTGTGCATATAGAAGCAGTAGAAGAAGCTTTGTGCTTGTTCCCAGTGAGATAAATTAAAAAAAGAAGATTCATGCAACGAGCTCAAATCTTCTGGGCTGCTATGTATGTAAGATAAAGCTGAGAAAAAATAACATGTTAAAAAAAACCTTGTCCTCTCTGTTTAACACATGCTTGTCTCTAGTATGCTCAAGCAGTGCTCAAAATGTGTTCTTTTACCAGGGGTCTCCAGCCCTGCTCTTGGAGGACTACTATCCTGCTGAATTTAGCTCCAACGCCAGTCAAACACTTGAAAATGTGTATGGTCCTCACAGAAATGACAGCAATAACTAAACCCATTTAACAGAACAGGAATCATATAGCTTAGGAAAAGGCATTGATGTGATATTTGGATGACAAATTTTCACTTAGACGTCAAAAAATAACAAAACTTTATGATCTCCATCTGTGTTCCTTGACGCTGACAAGACGATCTACCCATGGGGAAACCAGCATTTTCTCATTAAGACAGACACATGTGCCCATGCTGCCAGCTCCTTTAAGCACGCATCCAATTAAAAATGTGTAATTACATAAGATCACACATGATCACCCAACATGAGCATCAAAGTGTCGTGTCTGTGAGAAGAAGCAGTGCGAATGCATTTGCGAGTTCTACATGTTCATTTTTCATGTTTGTACCTTTTTTGGGGACCTTGGCATTCATTCATTCATTTACTTATTTATATGTGTGTATGTATCGATTGATTCAAAGTGTATTTGATTCGATTCCAATATGAGGATTAAAAGGAATTTTTAGAGATAAGAAGAGCTCATTTGAAACTGTGCTGATACAGTGTTTACCTACAGTAGTACATTACTGTTACAAATAACATTAATTGTATTATTATTGTTATTATTATTATTATTATTATTATTATTATTATTATTATTATTATTATTATTATATTACTACTATCAAAAAAAGCCCCACAGTCTACAATTTGTGGAAAAATGTGGAGCTGCAATATTTAGGCCTGATTGTCGATTATCTTTTGACATTGTCTTTTTAACTGTATCTTGTTACTAAAATGTGTCATTTGATGTTGTACACCACTTGAATTGCTTTTTTTTTGCATTGACTAAAAACACTAAATCAGCACTCAAAAGCTATGTCGTAGTCTTCTTATGAGTGAACACATGGTGACATTCTTCTTTCTTCAGTGCACAGTTTTATGACATGAAGTGGAATAAGTTCCCCTTTGTGTGCCATCTATGGCTTTTAGAAAATCATCTGTGATGATCTGAGAGGATTAAAGACTTTGTTCGCTTCTTCAACAGTGTGGATGTCCTCGCAGGCATTGATTCCTCTGTCTGTTCACATGGCAGTAGTCCGAGAATGTGTGGGACTTTGTGATTTAAACTATAAAACCTGATTACATCATTCTATTAATGTGAACCCCAGTAATATACAGTAATGCCTGTTCAAGAAACACTTTCTCCAGTAGAGGAAATCCATTTTCTTCTGGAAAAGGCAGTAGAGGAGATTGCCCTCATCAGAGAGAGTGCAGTTTTTTTCCATTTTCTTGTACCCAAAAACGATTACAGTATGCGTCCTATATTTGAATTTAAAATGTTGATAAAATGTCCAGAAAGCTAGTGCAGAAGTATATAATGTCACAAATACATCAGGGGTATTGGTCTATTATAATAGATATGAAGGATGCAGATCTTCATATTCAGATATTACCTGCATTGCATCCTTCTGTTCTGGCTGACTCTAGACTCTCACACCTTTATGAAATGCATGGATGCACACTTTGAACTTGAGGATGCCTCGAATGATTGGTTGGTGCTTATTACACACCAAGAGTCTTGCTGCGCAACACTGAGACGTTGTCATACTGATCACATGTTCATGCCACAAATTCACTTATTTAATCTTTAGTCTGTTTCTTTCTGCAGTTCTGGAAACATGCCGAAGCACGTGGAGGTAAGGATGCACGAAAGCCACCTGGAACCCATTGAAGCGAGGCCAAACTCCAAATGGGGCACAATATGCCAGAAGATGCGCAAGAACCTGCTGCTCACGCTGACTGTGATGGGTGAGTGTTCTTCAACAATCCACAGGGAGAAAAGGGAAGAGCAGACAGAGAAAAGAACGCAGCACACATAGCATTGTATCTGGACAGTAAAGGCCCAGAAGAGAGCAGGTGACAGTACATTTTAGTATTTATTCGTTGTACTATTGTACCTCCTGGAGTATTTGGAGGGTGTGGATAGCAGTTAGCATCTCTGTGAAAAAATCCTGTGTGGGCGAGTGTGATGCATGTGTGATGTGTGTTTCAGGATTTAAAAAAAAAACAAGCTTCTTTTTAGGATTCTAAATCCAGGATATAATGTGCCTCAGCAGGAGAGCGTTAGTGCTGTGGACATTGTTAGGTGCAGTAAGTGGTGGCTGGGACAGTAGGGCTGAAGAGTGCACTGTTCTCAGGGATTGTTTGGAATCACATATGGCAACATATTTATATGTACATTTAAAGTATGTTCAGGAATATTTTTCAACAGAAAATGCTCTTTTTCCCATCATAGGTGTGATTTTGGGGGCTGTCTCTGGTTGTCTGCTGCGTGTTGCTTCTCCGATCGATGACAACATTGTCATGGTAATTGCCTTCCCTGGAGATATTCTCATGAGGATGCTAAAAATGCTTATCCTTCCCTTAATCATCTCCAGCTTAATCACAGGTAACACAAACCTCATCTTTTAATAAGCTGTCAACAAAAAGATTGGAAATGTTAAATACACGGTGAAACCACAAGCAACTAATTCTGCTGATAAGTCATGCCTTGGTGTGATATATTATGCTAACAAACGGAAGAGAAAACAGTGCGAGAGAAAGCGAGGCAATCCTTAAACCTTAGGCCTTTTCAAAATATGCTTATGCCTTTAATTGAATTAAGCCAAAATCTACTGATGTAGAGTGGCATAAGAAGAACTGTGCTCAATGCTTATGTTCTCAGAGGCTATGTTTGCTGTTGCTTTTGCTTTGTAATTCTTTACTGTATTTAAGATGTTCTGATTTTAGTTATCAAATGCTGTCCCTTAATTTCTGTGCCTTCATTTAATGTAATACATAAAGAGGAGTTTCCAGACAATAGGTTTTGTTACCCAAGGGTAACATGTAAAGCATAAAAAGTAATGGCCCTAGTACTGAGCCTTGAGGTACTCCATACTGCACTTGTGATCGGTGTGATACCTCGTCATTCACTGCCACAAACTGATGGCGGTCAGAGAAGTACAATTTGAACCATGCCAATGCACTTCCACTAATGCCAACATAATTTTCAAGTCTTTTCAAAAGAATGTTGTGGTCCGATAGTGTCAAACACAGTGCTATGGTCCAGCAGCACTAATAGAGAGATAAGAGGCAGGGTTGGGGTCAATTCAGGAATGAACTCAACAGTTCCAATTCAAAGAAGGAAATGGAATTGGAATTAGAATTCAACAACAATTACAGGAAACAGAGTTGGAATTGAATTGGAATTACAGGAAGTGGAATTCAATTCAGGGAAATTCCACTGAATTCCGTTTATTGCTGTTTCTGAGCATTTATTTGTGATTGCATTTAAAGACATACATTTGAACTTTATGTATGATGCTTTACAAATACCAAGTAATGTATGAAATAGAGTTGATCAAATGCAAGTAAATAAAAATGAGAACTGTACATTATGAATTAATAATTGAACGACAATGGTGATAAGTTTCTGGATGTACTATACATTCAATATATGATTACCACAAAATATATGTCTCAACTCACAAAAAAATGAGTCATGTTCATTTATGTATTTCATTCACTTTTTATTGCATCGAATTATCATCCTTTCCTGACATTTGGCATGTGAAATGATCATGCTTAACATGCTAAACATACAGCACTTTGTATTTCTTTTATATGTTTGTTGTTTATGTGATTTACAATATTTAATGTACTATAAACTATTAAGCAAATCAAGTCAAATTATTTTATTTAGCAACTCAAGTGGAATTTAGTGGAATTTATTTGATTTCAATTCTGTTTCCTGACATTCCAATTCAATTCCAATTCCATTTCCTGTCAGCTGCATGCAATTCCAATTCCAATTCCATTCCAGGAAGTGAATTGGAATTTACCATTCATTCTCAATTCAATTCATGAATGGCCCCAACCCTGATAAGAGCAGGTCATTTGTAACTCTAATAAGAGCAGTCTCAGTACTATGATTCGGTCTATATATAGGTTGTGCCCTATATTGGACTTGTTTCAAAATGAAAACACAGATTGGATATCCAAAATCTGCAGAAATAAGTAGAGGTACAGATAGAAATCCAGGGAAAGGTGAGGGTCTGAAGTAGGACGCTATTTAATGTTAGGAGGTCACCCAGCTAAACCTGATGATGCAATCCTGTTAATAATGATCTGGGGGGTGTGGTACAAAATTCTTTAACCCTAGTATTAGATAACTGTATGCAATTGCATATGTTACATAATAAAATATCCTGTTTAAGTTAATTGTGTGATGTATCTATTGGCAGGAGGTGTCTAGAGTAGACTTTGACAATAATGACTTCTGCATCAATAAACTCCTGATTTGCTGCTTATTAATAGTATGTTTTAGGTGTGAGGTAGGATTAAGGGATCTATAACATGGTCATGCAGAATAAGGCATTATTATGCATTATTATGCATACTAAGCAGCTAGTTAATAGTGTGCATTAATAAGTGTTTTCTGAGGGTTTGCTCTAATTAATTCATACTAATATAAGTATAAAATTATAATGATTTTGGGATTTCCTCCATTTATGCTCAACATATAGTGCAAAACATGTTTTAGAAAGCCTGATAGCCATTTAGGAAATGAAAATTGTGGGAGCAAATTAATACAATTAAAAGGTGGGAATTAATTTGATGTACAAGACCTGGATTATCATCAACAAAGTATTAGTCTAGTCAGATCTGCTAATCAAGCCAAAAACATCTGCCAAGCAAACACAGAATGTATTAACATAAATGTGTTTGCTTTGTGGAAGTAGCTGCAAAAAAGTGAAGACCTCAGTTTTATTTTTTATTTTTTTTATTATTATTATTCAAATATTCACAGAGGTATCTTAATATACTGTAATTAATCCTATCTTAGCTTAAATTTTGTCTCATGCCCATTCACTGAACTTTAACACAAAAGTGTAAAGATTTTAGAGATTCACTTTGGTAAAGCAAGCATCAGACTATGAATCATGCATTAGGAATTCAGTGTTCACAGCAATCTGACTGAGCTAGAGTGGTAAAAACTGTCAAAATCAAAATACATAATGGCACAAAAAACTACATTTGAGTTGTGAATGGCCATGTAAAATAATATGCCACGTTTCCCTAACTAAGGTCTCGCTGGTCTGGATGCAAAGTCAAGTGGTCGTCTGGGTTCCAGAGCCATGATTTATTACATGACCACTACTATCATTGCTGCTGTGCTGGGAGTGATCCTGGTGCTCCTCATCCACCCTGGAAATCCAAAACTCAAGGAGAATCTTGGAGAAGGAGCTGAGAATGATGAGGTTTCCAGTCTTGATGCCTTTTTTGACCTCATCAGAAACCTCTTCCCTGAGAACTTGGTTCAGGCTTGCTTCCAGCAGGTAAGACGGTACATCCCATGTGTTTCCATAGGGAACTTCCAGACTTTATATCAGGAGTTTTTAACTGCAAATGTGATGCAGTATACATATTGTGTAAATACATGCTAATGTATGTCTGCCATTTGCTGTTTAACATGTTACAAACATGGTTAGCATTACGGCGTATGGTCGTTAAAAGAGTAGTTCACCCAAAATGAGAATTTGCTGAAAATGGGCTCACCCTCAGGCCACTGAAGATATAGATGAGTTTGTTTGTTTATCAGAACAGATTTGGAGAAATTTAGTAGTATTATATTATTAATTATCGATGTAATAAATGTTGAACTTAATACTGTGCGCTGCAGTTAAAGACATCTGATATAAAGTGGGAGTGGAAGAATAAACCAGTGTAATAAATGAGTGAACTGATTGAGGTGATGTTGAAATACACAGATCCAGACCGTTGTGAAGAAGGTAGAAGTTCAGCCTGATTTTGATGACACCAACAGCACTGACTATCTGTCTAATGCCACCAAACCACCCCCTATTTTCAAAGACAAGAAATCTCTCCAGTTCAAGAGTGGAATGAATGTGCTGGGTAGGGCGATCATACACGCAGATATCTATAGATCAGTGGTTCCCAACCACGTTCCTGGAGGCCCCCCAACACTGCATGTTTTCCATGTGTCCTTAATCAAACACACCTGATTCAGATCATCAGCTCATTAGTAGAGACTCCAAGACCTGAAATGGGTGTGTCAGACAAAGGAGAGATGCAAAATGTGCAGTGTTGGGGGACCTCCAGGAACGTTGTTAGGAACCACTGCTATAGATCATTCTTTCCCTTTTCTTTGATTTATTGATTTATTGATTTATCTTTGTCTTTCTTTATGTTCCAGGTCTAATTGGATTCTTCATCGCCTTTGGTATTTGTATGGGCAAGATGGGAGAGAAAGCTAGGCTCATGATTGACTTCTTCAGCATACTCAATGAGATTGTGATGAAGCTTGTCATCATGATCATGTGGTCAGTTGTGCTTTCTTTGTCCTCTAGCTGATTAAGAATCCAGTAACGCTTTGTACCGATGGACTCACGTTGTGGGCTGACTTTATAGGTACTCTCCCTTTGGCATTGCCTGCTTGATCTGTGGAAAGATCATCTCTATCAAAGATCTGGAGGTGGTGGCCAGGCAGCTGGGGATGTACATGATTACGGTTATTATTGGTCTGATCATCCATGGTGCCATATTCCTGCCATGCATCTACTTTGCAATTGTACGGAAAAACCCCTTCTCGTTCTTCATGGGTATCTTCCAGGCCTGGATCACGGCTCTGGGCACAGCCTCTAGGTATGAAATTACACCACATGATAAATTATATATTCATTTTATGTAGACATACATTTGTAAATGTTATTTAAATATAATATTATATGGCCTGATGAATTTTCTTTGTGTAACACTTTAATGTCTAATTATCCACATTAAATCACTTGACACATAAGACGCAGTCTGGTTTGGTGCTACTGACCTGTCACCACATTTGATTAGACTGTGCGTGTGCACACTTGAATACATGGTTTATAAGCACTAGGGATGCTCATTTCGGTTAATTTTCCTGACCGACCACCGCTGCTCGTTATCCGAACATTAACCGTTAACTGATAAAATTAGAATAATAAATTAGTTTAAAATAAAAATAGAATGCACAAGTATCTGTGATGATACATTAAAAATACAAGCAAATGTTTTATTTTAACGTGCAAACAGCAGCATACAGAGCAACAACAAAAACTGTATTGACATATACTTAAAGTGGAGAAGCACGTGTTTTACAGCGTTCAGCAATAGCCAATCACAGACATGTATGTTGATTTGATTATCACTGTGGCCAATCAGAGGAGGCTATGTTACAATCCACTCACCAACCAAAGTGCCGGTTTCAGTTTTGCTGATTTCTACACTTTCGCGAACTCTCTTATTAAAACAAAGAAAGTGTTGGCATTATATAAATAAGAGATTAATTGTGCAGTGTAAAGGTTATTTTATTACTTTTTAATAACTTTATGAGATTGCGATGAACTACTCTAGGATGAGTGATAGCTTTCCAGTGATTGTAACGGGAGCGCCTATTGCGCACTTTCTAGACTATAATTCATTCAGAATTTGAATACATTCACTCACGGATTCACTCTCTAATAACCCAATAACGCCACTTGCCATTGAGTTGCATATACTACATCAGTTTACTAAGTAAAGGTGAAGCGAAATATGTCTGTACAGCCACACTGCACGTGTCGACACACGCGCGAGTAAACAGATAACTTACAAATAGCATTATTTCTTTCACCATGCAGCAAACGTAAAAAAAAGAAAAAGAAAAAAAACCTTATAAACCGTTTAACTGATAGTAATAATCTGTTAAAATTCTTACTGTCGGTTAACAGTTAAACGGTCAATATGAGCATCCCTAATAAGCACACAAATGTGTATAATGGCATGAGTGTTACAAATGTAAACATGCATACCTATCAGTAGATATATCTATATGAAACAAAGTTTATAAATTACTATTATGAATAAATATATTTACGAAAAAATTACTATATAACTATAGGCTTAACCCTAAAAAGTCCAAAGTTGCTAATTACTGCAACATAACCGCAAGCATAATTTATTATCTGAGTAAGAATGATGTTTTCCTCTTCTTCTCTTAGTGCTGGCACTCTGCCCGTAACGTTCCGTTGTCTTGAGGAAAACCTTGGTATTGACAAGAGAGTTACACGTTTTGTGCTTCCTGTTGGAGCAACAATTAACATGGACGGAACGGCCCTCTATGAGGCTGTAGCTGCCATTTTCATTGCCCAGATGAACGGAATTGATTTAGATCCTGGCCAAATTGTCACTGTCAGGTAAGACAGAATAAGCTACTTTTCAAAAATATATATGATGAACTAGCATCCACCAAATTAATTAATGTACTGTACTGTGCATCAACTAAGTGTTACAGCATAAATCATATATTAAAGGGTTACTTCACCACAAAATATTTTTTTTTGTCATTAATTATTTTTTTGTCATTCCCTGATAGCACACATACATCTCAGAGACATCTGTTGTCTACATTTACATCTGCAAGACATCTGCAAGATGTAGTTTGCTCATCTGCAATACGTCTATTGGACGTTTCCTATCAGATGTCAAATAGACGTCTATTAGATGTCTTTAAGATGTTTATGAATTAGAATGTATGTGAAACTGACATCTTACAGGCGTACGGTGTACATTTTAGGACATCCTCAGACCTCAGCCATACAACGAAAAGGTGTCATGCCTCAGACTAAAAGGCATCCGTCACAGGACAAAACCGCATCGTGCCTCAGATTGAAAGGCTTCAGGTCTCAGGAAAAACAACGTCAGGTGTCAGGTCTCGTACAATTAGACATCGGACGAAACGGACTCAGAATTAAAGGCATCAAACAAAAAGACATCAGACGAAACGGAGTCAGATGAAAAGGCATCAGACAAAAAGACATCAGACGAAACGGACTCAGATTAAAAGGCATCAAACAAAAAGACATCAGACGAAACAGACTCAGAATAAAAGGCATCAGGCGAAACTGACTCAGATTAAAAGGCATCAAACAATAAGGCATCAGACGAAACGGAGTCAGATGAAAAGGCATCAGACAAAATGACATCAGACGAAACTGACTCAGAATAAAGGGTATCAGATGAAACAGACTCAGATGAAAAGACGTCAGACAAAAAGACATCAGACGAAACAGACTCAGAATAAAAAGCATCAGGCGAAACGGACTCAGATTAAAAGGCATCAGACGAAACGGACTCAGATGAAAAGACATCAGACAAAAAGACATCAGACGAAACGGACTCAGATTAAAAGGCATCAAACAAAAAGACATCAGACGAAACAGACTCAGAATAAAAGGCATCAGGCGAAACTGACTCAGATTAAAAGGCATCAAACAATAAGGCATCAGACGAAACGGAGTCAGATGAAAAGGCATCAGACAAAATGACATCAGACGAAACGGACTCAGAATAAAGGGTATCAGACGAAACAGACTCAGATGAAAAGACGTCAGACAAAAAGACATCAGACGAAACAGACTCAGAATAAAAAGCATCAGGCGAAACGGACTCAGATTAAAAGGCATCAGACGAAACGGACTCAGATGAAAAGACATCAGACAAAAAGACATCAGACGAAACGGACTCAGAATAAAAGGCATCAGGCGAAACGGACTCAGAATAAAAGGCATCAGGCGAAACGGACTCAGATTAAAAGGCATCAGACGAAACGGACTCAGAATAAAGGGCATCAGACGAAACGGACTCAGATGAAAAGATATCAGACGAAACGGACTCAGAATAAAAGGCATCAGACGAAACGGAGTCAGATAAAAAGGCATCAGACAAAAAGACATCAGACGAAACGGACTCAAATTAAAAGGCATCAAACAAAAAGGCATCAAACAAAAAGACATCAGGCGAAACGGACTCAGAATAAAAGGCATCAGACGAAACGGAGTCCGATGAAAAGGCATCAGACAAAAAGACATCAGATGAAAAGGCATCAGACAAAAAGACATCAGGTTTAACAGACTCAGGACGGACAAAGTTAACCTTATGAAAATTAACCATGGTTGAAAGTGTAGAAACTTTTTTTTTTTTTTTTTTTTTGGTGTATTGATTATCATTTGTATAACCACAGTTTTATTTGTAGTTAAACCATGGGTATTTTTCGTAAGGGTAACCTTAGTACTATTTGGCAACATACAAGCTAGCTAGTTGCAATATTATACACTTTTTAAACATACACTCCTCTCTGTGTACAATTTAATTAGTTTAGCATTTAATGAAACAATGAAATAGTTCTTGCTTTCTTAAATAGTGTTTAGATAATTTTTTAATTCTTAAAAAAAAACAAGAAACTTCAGTTTGTTGTTGGTAAATTAACATTTGTGAATATAAAATTTACAAAGAAAAAATTTAGTTTATAACAAAACAAGCATTGCTTTTAGTAGAGTCAGAATCACAATGTCCTAAAATAATGCATTTGAAAGTAATGGATACATCTTGCTGGATATTATTATTCAAAATGAACCAACATTTTCCCAGAATTGTTCAATATAGTGAAAAGTCCAGAATAAATTACGTTCCACCAATGCTCCAAATGCTTGTTCCTAACTGCGTGCGTGACGTCACACTCCTGAGTCCGTTTTACCTGATGGCTTTTTGTCTGATGCCTTTTAATTTGATTCCGTTTCGTCTGATGTCATTTTGTTTGATGATTTTTAATCTGAGTCCGTTTCGCCTGATGATTTTTAATCTGAGTCCGTTTCGCCCGATGATTTTTAATCTGAGACCGTTTCATCTGATGTCTTTTTGTTTGATGACTTTTAATCTGAGTCCGTATTGCCTGATGATTTTTAATCTGAGTCCGTTTCATCTGATGTCTTTATGTTTGATGACTTTTCATCTGAGTCCGTTTCGTCTGATGATTTTTAATCTGAGTCCGTTTCATCTGATGTCTTTATGTTTGATGCCTTTTCATCTGAGTCGGTTTCGCCTGATGATTTTTAATCTGAGTCCGTTTCATCTGATGTCTTTATGTTTGATGACTTTTCATCTGAGTCCGTTTCGCCTGATGATTTTTAATCTGAGTCCGTTTCACCTGATGTCATTTTGTTTGATGCCTTTTCATCTGAGTCCGTTTCGCCTGATGATTTTTAATCTGAGTCCGTTTCATCTGATGTCTTTATGTTTGATGCCTTTTCATCTGAGTCCGTTTCGCCTGATGATTTTTAATCTGAGTCCGTTTCATCTGATGTCTTTGTTTGATGACTTTTCATCTGAGTCCGTTTCGCCTGATGATTTTTAATCTGAGTCCGTTTCACCTGATGTCTTTTTGTTTGATGACTTTTCATCTGAGTCCGTTTTGCCTGATGATTTTTAATCTGAGTCCGTTTCATCTGATGTCTTTATGTTTGATGCCTTTTCATCTGAGTCCGTTTCGCCCGATGATTTTTAATCTGAGTCCGTTTCATCTGATGTCTTTGTTTGATGACTTTTCATCTGAGTCCGTTTCGCCTGATGATTTTTAATCTGAGTCCGTTTCACCTGATGTCATTTTGTTTGATGCCTTTTCATCTGAGTCCGTTTCGCCTGATGATTTTTAATCTAAGTCCGTTTCATCTGATGTCATTTTGTTTGATGCCTTTTCATCTGAGTCCGTTTCGCCTGATGATTTTTAATCTGAGTCCGTTTCATCTGATGTCTTTTTGTTTGATGACTTTTCATCTGAGTCCGTTTCGCCCGATGATTTTTAATCTGAGTCCGTTTCACCTGATGTCTTTTTGTTTGATGACTTTTAATCTGAGTCCGTTTCGCCTGATGATTTTTAATCTGAGTCCGTTTCATCTGATGTCTTTTTGTTTGATGACTTTTCATCTGAGTCCGTTTCGCCCGATGATTTTTAATCTGAGTCCGTTTCATCTGATGTCTTTTTGTTTGATGACTTTTAATCTGAGTCCGTATTGCCTGATGATTTTTAATCTGAGTCCGTTTCGCCTGATGTCTTTTTGTTTGATGCCTTTTCATCTGAGTCCGTATTACCTGATGATTTTTAATCTGAGTCCGTTTCGCCTGATGTCTTTTTGTTTGATGATTTTTCATCTGAGTCCGTATTACCTGATGATTTTTAATCTGAGTCCGTTTCGCCTGATGTCATTTTGTTTGATGCCTTTTCATCTGAGTCCGTTTCGCCTGATGATTTTTAATCTGAGTCCGTTTCATCTGATGTCTTTATGTTTGATGACTTTTCATCTGAGTCCGTTTCGTCTGATGATTTTTAATCTGAGTCCGTTTCATCTGATGTCTTTTTGTTTGATGACTTTTCATCTGAGTCCGTTTCGCCTGATGACTTTTAATCTGAGTCCGTTTCGCCTGATGATTTTTAATCTGAGTCCGTTTCACCTGATGTCTTTTTGTTTGATGACTTTTCATCTGAGTCCGTTTCGCCTGATGACTTTTAATCTGAGTCCGTTTCGCCTGATGATTTTTAATCTGAGTCCGTTTCATCTGATGTCTTTATGTTTGATGACTTTTCATCTGAGTCCGTTTCGCCTGATGACTTTTCATCTGAGTCCGTTTCGCCTGATGATTTTTAATCTGAGTCCGTTTCGCCTGATGTCTTTATGTTTGATGACTTTTCATCTGAGTCCGTTTCGTCTGATGATTTTTAATCTGAGTCCGTTTCGCCTGATGATTTTTAATCGGAGTCCGTTTCGCCTGATGTCTTTTTGTTTGATGACTTTTCATCTGAGTCCGTTTCGCCTGATGACTTTTCATCTGAGTCCGTTTCGCCTGATGATTTTTAATCTGAGTCCGTTTCACCTGATGTCTTTTTGTTTGATGACTTTTAATCTGAGTCCGTTTCGCCTGATGATTTTTAATCTGAGTCCGTTTCGCCCGATGATTTTTAATCTGAGTCCGTTTCATCTGACGTCTTTATGTTTGATGACTTTTCATCTGAGTCCGTTTCGCCTGATGATTTTTAATCTGAGTCCGTTTCATCTGATGTCTTTATGTTTGATGACTTTTCATCTGAGTCCGTTTCACCTGATGTCATTTTGTTTGATGCCTTTTCATCTGAGTCCGTTTCGCCTGATGATTTTTAATCTGAGTCCGTTTCATCTGATGTCTTTGTGTTTGATGACTTTTCATCTGAGTCCGTTTCACCTGATGCCATTTTGTTTGATGCCTTTTCATCTGAGTCCGTTTCGCCTGATGATTTTTAATCTGAGTCCGTTTCATCTGAAAGTCTTTATGTTTGATGACTTTTCATCTGAGTCCGTTTCGCCCGATGATTTTTAATCTGAGTCCGTTTCATCTGATGTCTTTATGTTTGATGACTTTTCATCTGAGTCCGTTTCGCCTGATGATTTTTAATCTGAGTCCGTTTCATCTGATGTCTTTTTGTTTGATGACTTTTCATCTGAGTCCGTTTCGCCCGATGATTTTTAATCTGAGTCCGTTTCACCTGATGTCTTTTTGTTTGATGACTTTTAATCTGAGTCCGTTTCGCCTGATGATTTTTAATCTGAGTCCGTTTCATCTGATGTCTTTATGTTTGATGACTTTTCATCTGAGTCCGTTTCGCCCGATGATTTTTAATCTGAGTCCGTTTCATCTGATGTCTTTATGTTTGATGACTTTTCATCTGAGTCCGTTTCGCCTGATGATTTTTAATCTGAGTCCGTTTCATCTGATGTCTTTTTGTTTGATGACTTTTCATCTGAGTCCGTTTCGCCCGATGATTTTTAATCTGAGTCCGTTTCACCTGATGTCTTTTTGTTTGATGACTTTTAATCTGAGTCCGTTTCGCCTGATGATTTTTAATCTGAGTCCGTTTCACCTGATGTCTTTTTGTTTGATGACTTTTAATCTGAGTCCGTTTCGCCCGATGATTTTTAATCTGAGTCCGTTTCATCTGATGTCTTTATGTTTGATGACTTTTCATCTGAGTCCGTTTCGCCTGATGATTTTTAATCTGAGTCCGTTTCATCTGATGTCTTTTTGTTTGATGACTTTTCATCTGAGTCCGTTTCGCCCGATGATTTTTAATCTGAGTCCGTTTCACCTGATGTCTTTTTGTTTGATGACTTTTAATCTGAGTCCGTTTCGCCTGATGATTTTTAATCTGAGTCCGTTTCACCTGATGTCTTTTTGTTTGATGACTTTTAATCTGAGTCCGTTTCGCCCGATGATTTTTAATCTGAGTCCGTTTCATCTTATGTCTTTTTGTTTGATGACTTTTAATCTGAGTCCGTATTGCCTGATGATTTTTAATCTGAGTCCGTTTCGCCTGATGTCTTTTTGTTTGATGACTTTTCATCTGAGTCCGTATTGCCTGATGATTTTTAATCTGAGTCCGTTTCGCCTGATGTCATTTTGTTTGATGCCTTTTCATCTGAGTCCGTTTCGCCTGATGATTTTTAATCTGAGTCCGTTTCATCTGATGTCTTTATGTTTGATGACTTTTCATCTGAGTCCGTTTCGTCTGATGATTTTTAATCTGAGTCCGTTTCATCTGATGTCTTTTTGTTTGATGACTTTTCATCTGAGTCCGTTTTGCCTGATGACTTTTAATCTGAGTCCGTTTCGCCTGATGATTTTTAATCTGAGTCCGTTTCACCTGATGTCTTTTTGTTTGATGACTTTTCATCTGAGTCCGTTTCGCCTGATGACTTTTAATCTGAGTCCGTTTCGCCTGATGATTTTTAATCTGAGTCCGTTTCATCTGATGTCTTTATGTTTGATGACTTTTCATCTGAGTCCGTTTCGCCTGATGACTTTTCATCTGAGTCCGTTTCGCCTGATGATTTTTAATCTGAGTCCGTTTCGCCTGATGTCTTTATGTTTGATGACTTTTCATCTGAGTCCGTTTCGTCTGATGATTTTTAATCTGAGTCCGTTTCGCCTGATGATTTTTAATCGGAGTCCGTTTCGCCTGATGTCTTTTTGTTTGATGACTTTTCATCTGAGTCCGTTTCGCCTGATGACTTTTCATCTGAGTCCGTTTCGCCTGATGATTTTTAATCTGAGTCCGTTTCACCTGATGTCTTTTTGTTTGATGACTTTTAATCTGAGTCCGTTTCGCCTGATGATTTTTAATCTGAGTCCGTTTCGCCCGATGATTTTTAATCTGAGTCCGTTTCATCTGACGTCTTTATGTTTGATGCCTTTTCATCTGAGTCCGTTTCGCCTGATGATTTTTAATCTGAGTCCGTTTCATCTGATGTCTTTGTGTTTGATGACTTTTCATCTGAGTCCGTTTCACCTGATGTCATTTTGTTTGATGCCTTTTCATCTGAGTCCGTTTCGCCTGATGATTTTTAATCTGAGTCCGTTTCATCTGAAAGTCTTTATGTTTGATGACTTTTCATCTGAGTCCGTTTCACCCGATGATTTTTAATCTGAGTCCGTTTCATCTGATGTCTTTATGTTTGATGACTTTTCATCTGAGTCCGTTTCGCCTGATGATTTTTAATCTGAGTCCGTTTCATCTGATGTCTTTATGTTTGATGACTTTTCATCTGAGTCCGTTTCGCCTGATGATTTTTAATCTGAGTCCGTTTCATCTGAAAGTCTTTATGTTTGATGACTTTTCATCTGAGTCCGTTTCGCCCGATGATTTTTAATCTGAGTCCGTTTCATCTGATGTCTTTATGTTTGATGACTTTTCATCTGAGTCCGTTTCACCTGATGTCATTTTGTTTGATGCCTTTTCATCTGAGTCCGTTTCGCCCGATGATTTTTAATCTGAGTCCGTTTCATCTGATGTCTTTATGTTTGATGACTTTTCATCTGAGTCCGTTTCGCCTGATGATTTTTAATCTGAGTCCGTTTCACCTGATGTCATTTTGTTTGATGCCTTTTCATCTGAGTCCGTTTCGCCCGATGATTTTTAATCTGAGTCCGTTTCGCCTGATGATTTTTAATCTGAGTCCGTTTCATCTGATGTCTTTATGTTTGATGACTTTTCATCTGAGTCCGTTTCGCCCGATGATTTTTAATCTGAGTCCGTTTCATCTGATGTCTTTATGTTTGATGACTTTTCATCTGAGTCCGTTTCGCCCGATGATTTTTAATCTGAGTCCGTTTCACCTGATGTCTTTATGTTTGATGACTTTTCATCTGAGTCTGTTTCGTCTGATGATGTTTAATCTGAGACCGTTTCACCTGATGTCTTTTTGTTTGATGACTTTTAATCTGAGTCCGTTTCGCTTGATGATTTTTAATCTGAGTCCATTTCATCTGATGTCTTTTTGTTTGATGACTTTTAATCTGAGTCCGTTTTGCCTGATGATTTTTAATCTGAGTCCGTTTCGTCTGATGTCTTTTTGTTTGATGATTGTTAATCTGAGTCCGTTTTGTCTGATGTCTTTTTGTTTGATGACTTTTAATCTGAGTCCGTTTTGTCTGATGTCTTTTTGTTTGATGACTTTTCATCTGAGTCCGTTTTGCCTGATGATTTTTAATCTGAGTCCGTTTTGCCTGATGATTTTTAATCTGAGTCCATTTCGTCTGATGATTTTTAATCTGAGTCAGTTTCGTCTGATGTCTTTTTGTTTGATGATTTTTAATCTGAGTCCGTTTCGTCTGATGTCTTTTTGTTTGATGATTGTTAATCTGAGTCCGTTTTGTCTGATGTCTTTTTGTTTGATGACTTTTAATCTGAGTCCGTTTCGCCTGATGTCTTTTTGTCTGATGCTTTTTCTGAGTCCGTTTTGTCTGATGTCTAATTGTACAAGACCTGACACCTGACGTGATTTTTCCTGAAACCTGAAGCCTTTTAGTCTGAGGCACGATGCGGTTTTGTCCTGTGACTGATGAATTTTAGTCTGAGGCATGACACCTCTTTGTTGTATGGCTGAGGTCTGAGAATGTCCTAAAATGTACACCGTACAGGTGTCTACCAGACTTTTGTACACAATAGATGCTTTCCAGATCAACAGATCTTTAACAGACATCTTGCTGACGTACAACCAGTGGTTATTATGTTGCAGGAACTGCAAAAATGGTATCACTTGTGAGCAAGTGATTTACAACAAGGATGCTACCAAAGATTCATATTTCTTGTAATGATTTTTACATTAGTTAAAAATCTATCATCTGTGATGGCTAAAGTTTCCTTTCATTGGGTCAATCAATGCAGCATCAGTAGATGAAGCTGTGGAAACACCCTTCTGGTGTGAAGGATGTCTGAAGCCTGTATAGAATCACGTCAGTTCTTTGTCTGAGACAGTGTCACTGTTTCCTCAAAAGGACACGCTTGAGCCATCACAACTATTTTTCTGAGATTTATCTGCCCGTGCTTTATCATATTTCCATGTGGAGTGGATTTATAATACTTAGGCTGGATCACAATTAGGTGTGTGACGAGACACTTATTTCATGAGACGAGACGAGATTTTGGGTTCACGAGAATGAGACGAGATTTTTTAACTTTTTTTAAAAATCCTCAATGATGAAATATATTGGGGAAAAAAGTATTTTATTCAACAAAAAACACAAAATGCAAAAAAAATGAAATTAAACTTATATTTTAATGAATTATATGCAGTAATAAAAATGTAAACTAATGCTGCATGATTCTGGGTAAACTGAAAAACAATTTTCTTTTATAAACTGGAGATCACGATTCTGAAGAAAAAAGGATTAGAGATCTAAACAAAAAAATAATGGTTCTGAAATAATGTTCATTGCTTAAGTCTGAAAAAAAAAATGAAGGAGCCCCTATCTCAATTAATAAAGACTAGTTTCACCATTGGAATCTCTTGAATATACAATTCAATGACAAATACTTTTTTTTTAAACGTGCAGTTTGTCGCCATCTCTTGGCGCATGGAATAAACGTTGCTCTACATACCTGTTATACTTTCGTTTTGATCGCTACTGTAGACAATAAGTGTTTATATCTTTAAACTATAAGCTTTTATCCCAGTACTTATGTTATTTAAATGTCTGTAACAAAGACATAATGATGATAACGTGGTTAAAAAGACTGTTTGTGTTGCTTTCTGAAACCGCAGCAGTAAGAATGCAGATGTGAATGTCTTCAATAACTTTCACATCGTAAGCGTCAGTGGAGCACGTGAAACAGTTATAATAGACAACGCTGAATCGTTGTCATTCATGAATAAGATCGCATGGGTGTTTGAATAGAGATTGTGATATTTATAGAACTATTAGTCATGCAGCTCTAATGTAAACATTGCAAAATGTTTTGCCATGATATCGTCACGTTCTCGCGAGACCAGTCAGATCTCGCGGGACACATCTGAATATCGCGAGATCTCGTGCCACGAGATCTCGTCACACCCCTAATCACAATAGTTTATCTGTATGTCTTCCCAAGTGAAAACATACACCACAAACATGTATAATGCAGTACTTTAATGGTCTTGTTAAACCGTTTGGACTTTGATACTATATAGCAAGCAACCACTGACACAATGTTAAGTCAATGTTGAATAAATCAAGGAATTATATAGCACTTCATTGTGTATTGCTGTACCCCCAAAGTGCTTTACAATCTCTCCTCAGCCACCACCAGTGTGCAACATCCACCTAGATAATGTGACAGCAGCCACAGTACAATGGCACCAATGAGAGAGAGTGATAGAGCCAATTCAGTGAATGAGGATTATTAGAGGGTCATGATTGACATAGGCCTGTGGAGGGAATTTGGTCAGGACACTGGGGGATACACCCCTACTCTTTACGAGAAGTGCCGTGGGATTTCTATTGCCCACAGAGAGTCAAGACCTCAGTGTAATGTTTCATTCAATGGCGGTGCTTTTTTACAGTGTTGTGACCCCATCATTATACTTGGGCATTAGGATCCACACAAACCAGGCCTCATTACCACCTCTTCCAGTAGAATGTTGATGCATCAACACTAACTGCATTGAATTAATGTTACAAAGTGATGTTGGTTTAATTGTGTACCCACAATTAATGTTGAAACAATGGGGATAGTTCAACAAAAAACTAAAAAATAAAAATTACATTTCCAGCCATTGGGTCATTTTATTTTGTTTTTAAGAAAAGAACGGAAGATGCTTTGGAAATATTCTTGCTCATGTTCATGTCACTTGTCAAATTATTAAGTATGCAACATTGTTTAAAAATGTAACAGAGAGGTCATGTGAAATATGTCAAATGTCAATATGATTACTCAAACAAGACTTCTTTCATCAAAATTTTAATGTTGATCTAATATACAATATTGAAATGTCAGTTTCAACCAAGATGATGAACTCAGCATGTCAAAAATGTCACCTTGCTATCTGGGATATTGTTAAAAAATAAAAATGCTACACTGAGGCTCTTTTTTCCCATAGTAAAGAAGGACAATTTGTTATCTTCTATCACTCTAGTTATTCAATTATTGAGGCACTGTATTAGCTAGAGTTTTGTGGATCCAATGCTGAGCTCAAGGCTATGAATAGTCAGTCTCTTGCTTTTCCCAGACTGTGTGTGGTGTTTTCTCTGATGGGGTTGGGCATGGGAAGTCTGAAAGTTCACAATACAGTTTCATGTATCTGTTTGCTATTGCTATTATTGATTTGTCACTTTAAGGTACCAAATATAGGGAGTGCATCCCTATTGACCTACATACTGCAGACTCCATGAGCGCACACTGGTTAACTTAGGCCAGCAGACTCACGTTTTTCACGTTTATGGCCGGATGGCTGTAGGCATAGTCTTGCATGGTTTTGGGCTTTCTTCTTCCCATGTCTCACATGGGCCAGGGTGTTCTTCTGGATGCTGCTTTGCTTCATAGCGTCCTACTGGCTTGGTGTGACGTCTAGAAGCTAAGATGAAAGCCAAGTCTGAGGGCTTTACACATCCAGGATCAGTTGAACCTGGTAGTGGACCTTCTTTTGAGACACAGATTAAGGCACAGAGAATGGAGTTTGCACCCTCAGCCTGTGAATATGATTTGGCAAAGGTTTGACAGGGCAGAGGTGGATGTGTTTGCTTCCAGTAAAACAGCCTGTTGCCCCCTTCAGTTTGTCTCCATCATCGCCTTTGTTGATAGATGCTCTGGCACAACAGTCTGTATGTTTTCTTGCTGATACTCCTGCTTCCAGCAGTGTTTCTTGGGTTCGGGGCAGCATGTGGCACCCCTGTCTGGAAATGTGGAAACTCTGGGTTGGATCTCTAAACTAAGCACTTTGATTAAAGGTGGTCTTTCATCTGAGGTTTTGGAGCACATTCTAAATGCAAGAGCCTTCTCTTCTAGACTGTTGTGTGTGTTTAAGTGGCGACTATTTTCTTCTTGGTGTAGACAGCAAAATATGGATTCTGTGGGAAATCCCACTTCTCTTGATGTTTAAAGGGACAATCGGGTACCTTCTACTGGAGAAGCAGAGGTTGGACTTGTGGCCACTCAATGGGACATGTCAAAGGTCTGACTTTCTCTAAGTTGAGAATGTCTCTCTGGCTCACTTCCAGAATAAAAAATTCCTGATAATTTACTCACCCCTATGTCATCCAAGATGTTCATGTTTTTTTTTCTTCAATCGAAAAGGCCAATGGGTTGAAGGTCCAAATTGCAGTTTCAACGCAGCTTCAAAGGGCTGTCACAATCCCATTTGCTTGTGGTTAAAAAGTCTATACTATTTTTTTTTAGAAAATGATTGAATTGTTTCACTAAATAAGACCATGATTCCTTGGCTGGGATCATGTGGAGCGCCTTGAACCTTCAACCCAATGGCCAGCACTGAAGTCCACTATATAGAGAAAAACCCTGGAATGTTTTCCTCAAAAACCTTAGAATTTGTTTTCGACTGAAAAAAAAAAAATCATGTATGACATGGGGGTGAAGTAAGTTATCAGGAAATTTATTTTCAGGAAGGGAATTAATCCTATAACTGTTATGATTCTATACAGGCTTTAGATGTAGTCACTCCTGGGAAACCAGAGTTATATTCGTGACCAGAACATTTTACTAGACACTGTCATAATGATCTGGGCTATTTGTCACTTATATATAACAAAAATGATAGTCAAGTAGTCATTTTTATATTGACATAATGTATTTATTGAATACAACAATGCAAAATACATGCAGTTTGATGGTCTGTTTCAGATTCATTTTCATTTTACTACTGTTCTTCCAAAAAATTGATGTACCAAAAGACTCTAAAACTACATTGTAAGGTGTATTGTTACTGAACCTTTTGAGGCCACCATAAATCTAAGCATATTAACTTGTCACTAACTTGTTAATTCAGTACATCTTTGTCCTGATTAAGCAGCAGGCTGTTTTCCCTTTAAGTTGCTCTGGACAGTATTGTCTATGAAATGCTTTATGTGTAAATATGATTGAAACATAAGTGCTTGCATTCCCATAATTTAGTCTCACAGCAACACTTGCCAGTGTTGGGGCGGCGAGTATTCCCAGTGCTGGACTGGTCACCATGTTACTCATTCTGACAGCCGTTGGACTTCCTACTCAAGATATCAGTCTGCTGGTGGCTGTTGACTGGCTTCTGTGAGTATTCTGAACCTAGACTATTATTTGATCCAGATAGGAATTTTTACATGTTAAATGAAAGTATTCCTGTCACTTTTTAAGTTTATTCTCTAGATCAGGAAATATGCGACTGCTGAATAGAGCTTTTTATCATTTTTATTTTCCTCAGGGATCGTTTCCGTACCTCAGTTAATGTGGTTGGAGACTCATATGGGGCTGGCATCGTCTACCATCTGTCCAAGGCAGAGCTGGATGCTCTGGATGCCCAACACGGGAAGTCCGATGACATAGAGATGATGACGAAGACCCAGTCCTACTATGATGACCTCAAAAACCATCATGAAAACAACTCCAACCAGTGCGTCTATGCTGCTCAAAATTCAGTCTTATTAGATGATGGCAAGGTACAAGTCACGCTTATGGACGTAGAGACATCTACATAACCCATCCCTGCATGCGTATCTCTTTTCTCATACCTTTTGCATGTTTGCATATATGTGTATGCACAAACATATATGTGTGTATGTACTCGCATGTGTACTAATTTTTCTTTGCTTCTTTTCTTGGAGCATATTTTGAACATATTACAACATAATATTATTTTTTGAAAATCAGTGCATCTATATGTTTTTATGCCTCATATTTTTTTTTTAAATATTATGTGCCAAATGTGCATTTAAACTAAATTCAGTTGGGATCCAAGAGTTTTACAATAAACCATACACTATACCTATCAAAGCACCTTTCCACCAGCAGGCAAAATATTCAGAACGTTCCACTCGATCATTATATGAATGCAAACCGTTAACGAAAAGTGCAGAGTAGAAACTTCAGTGAAATTATGGGTTTATAGTATTCTACAAGCCTTTTTCATCAACTAGCTAACACATACATCAATATAGTACTCATGTAATATTATGTCCTTTGTAGCTAGTATGGAAACCATTCGCTTTCCACATGATGTGAGCATCCCATACAACACAAACGCTGCAGGGTTTATTCACAGTATCATGCCGTCACCAAGTCACATGGATCCTAATCTTAAAAAGAAACCATAACCATGGCAACTGGCGAGGATCTTGTTGCGTGGTTGGTCCTGATGGTGGAAACCAGGCTTTAATCAGCTCTGATGCTTTATTGATTGATTGAGTTCAAGTGAATAGATTAGGCCTGAAGTTTACGTGAATTTGCTGATAATCAAGTTTGAGAACATTAGCAATCAATCATTGCCTGAGACTAACAAAGTAGGAGAATTAAGAGTAGACCCATCCTCCTGAGAAGACATATCTTCATCTTTCAGTTTTGAATAGTTTTTAAAATTATACTTGAATACTTTCTACTGGTGTATAATAGACAGACACTCTGCTCCTGTTTTCTGTTGTCTGTTGTTCTTGCATGATCTGGATGCAAACAATAGCTTAACAAAAACTAACCCAATTTATCTAAAAACGCAATCCATTGTAGAAAGCTTGCAAAGTAACCACTCATTCATGCTAATACTATTGTTGTACCTTGTTATTTTTTATTTTTTAACGAAGAAAAAACTGTTTTGATGAATACTATAGAGCAGTCTGTGTATTTGTCATTGAATTATTCTCATACAGGTAAATGGTCAAATGACTTCAGTGTCAAGGTGTATATATCTTGGAGCACAGAATTCTAAATGACAGAAACAAAAGTATTCAACACTATGCAGTGTTTTATAGTAAAAGTGAAACAACAACTGGATTGAGTTAAAGTTAGTCTAAAATTGAAAAATGAGTGTCAGAGGCACAGATAGGAGACCCGGCTGGCATTCATTATGACATCAACACTGGCAGTTTGTCAGTTTCATGTTATAATAACTAAAACCATAAAGTAACTCTAAAAGAACCTGGCTGTTAAGTCACACATCTTTACTGGGTTCAAACTATCCTTCAGAGCAAACAACACACTGTGTTAATATACAGTATGCACATGGTGTGATGTATACTACCAAAAATCATGATCTTTAAATCTCACTTGGTCTGAGTGTGGTCTGATGTTTTCTGTATTGTTAAAATATTGGTCTGAAAAGGAGTAGAAGCTTTGACCCAGAAACATTATTATCGGTCGATACAGCAGGACAACAAGCACACCATAACAATAATGGTAACTATACAATATTATTCCACTATCGGGATGACTTTCAGAACTGCCGTGCATCCAACTTTTAAAATTTTCAAATCAAAATATCCTTTTTGGTGCGTTTGTTTGCTGAAAGGAGTCTACTTTTGCTAAAAGTCTCAGAATTCTTTGCTCCAAAGACATCTTACAGTGTGTCACAAAAGTGAGTACACCCCTCACATTTCAGCAACCATTTTAGTATATCTTCTCAAGGGACAATACTATAGAAATGAAACTTGGATATATTTTAGAGTAGTCAATGTGCAGCTTGTATATCAGTAGAGAATTACTGTCCTCTGAAAATGACTCAACATACAGCCATTATTGTCAAAATAGCTGGCAACAAAAGTGAGTACACCCTAAGTGATAACAGCAGTATGTAGTTTAACCATGCAAAGCCACATGTCCTATTCATCATGTTTATGTTTTTGTCTGCTTGACAGAACCATACAAAGTTGTGTATCTTGTATTAGAGCAGTTAAAATTAAGTGCTTTAAGTACAATTCTCTCATACTGACCACTGGCTGTTCAACATGGCATCTCATGACAAAGAAGTCAAGTCAAGATTATTTATACAGCGCTTTTTACAATACAAGTTGTGTCAAAGCAACCTTACAGTATTAAAATAATAAAATAAAATGTCAATAATAATGCAAGAGTTCCATATTGCAACGAAGTCAAATTGGGGAGGACTCATCTGGTTCCCATGGCCTTGTGCCGGTGGCCGTTTAGGGTAGGAGTTCTTTCTTGATGATCTGTCTCTGGGGCTCATCTAGTTGACACGGTATCCGCTGACATTTGGCTGTAGGTGTTGATCCACCATCTGCTCTAGGTTTGGACTGGATCCGGGGGACTGCAGTGACCATCTGATCTGCATACGGACTGGATCTGGTGGCTATGGTGACCTGGGGATAAGAAACAAACAGACTAATATTAATGTAGATGCAAGAGTTCCAAGTTGCCACAAAATCAGATTGGAGAGGACTCATCTGGTTTTCGCTCTCTTGCGTCGATGGCCGTCTAGGTGATGAGGTCTTCACTGATGATCTGTCTTTGATGTGGTCTCTGCTGACATTCAGGGCTGTAGAGGATATCTCTGGGTGCTGATGGGCACGGACTAGATCCGGGAGACTGCCGTGACCGTCTGATCTGGATACAGGTGGCTACGGTGACCTCGGAATAAGAAGGAAAGATACTAATATTAGCGTAGATGCCATTCTTCTTCTGATGCAACGAGTACATCAGGTGTTATAGGAAGTGTCCCTGGTTCCGGTTGACCTAAATAATGCAGCCTAACAATCCTTTAACGGATTTGGATTATGAAATGTATTAAGTGTAGGCCAGGTTAAAGAGATGGGTTTTTAATCTAGATTTAAACTGACAGAGTGTGTCTGCCTCCCGAACAGTGTTAGGTAGATTGTTCCAGAGTTTGGGCACTAAATGTGAAAAAGATCTGCCGCCCGCAGTTGATTTTGATATTCTAGGTACTAATTGCTGGAATTTTGAGAACGCAGCGGACGTGAGGGACTATAATATGATAAGAGCTTGCTCAAGTACTGAGGAGCTAAACCATTCAGGGATTTATAAATAATTAGCAAGATTTTGAAATCTATACGATGTTTAATAGGGAGCCAGTGCAGTGCTGACAGAACCTGGCTAATATGGTCATACTTTCTGGTTCTAGTAAGAACTCTAGCTGCTGCATTTTGGACCAGCTGGAGTTTGTTTATTAAGCGTGCAGAACAACCACCCAATAAAGCATTACAATAATCTATCCTTGAGGTCATGAACGCATGGATTAACGTTTCTGCATTTGACATCGTGAGCATAGGTCGTAATTTCGATATATATTTTTAGATGAAAAAATGCGGTTTTGCAAATGCTAGAAATGTGGCTTTCGAAGGAAAGATTGCTATCGAATAGCACACCTAGGTTCCTGACTGATGATGACGAATTGACAGAGCAGTCATTGAGTAATAGACTGTGTTTTAGGTTATTACATGCGTAGGTTTTAGGTCCAATAATTAACACCTCTGGGTTTTTTTTTTTTTTTCAGAATTTAGCAGCAAAAAATTTCTTGCCATCCAATTTTTATTTCAACTATGCATTCTGTTAGTTTTTCAAATTGGTATGTTTCGCCAGGCCGTGAAGAAATATAGAGCTGCGTATCATCAGCATAACAGTGAAAGCTAACACCATGTTTCCTGATGATATCTCCCAAGGGTAACATATGAAGTGTAAAAAGTAATGGCCCTAGTACTGAGCCTTGAGGTACTCCATACTGCACTTGTGATTGATATGATACCTCGTCATTCACTGCTATGAATTGATGCCGGTCAGATAAGTACGATTCGAACCAAGCCAGTGCACTACCACTAATGCCAACATAATCTTCAAGTCTATTTAAAAGAATATTGTGGTCAATAGTATCAAAAGCAGCACTAAGATCCAGTAGTACTAATAGAGAGATCCACAATCGGATGACAGGAGAAGATCATTTGTAACTCTAATAAGAGCAGTCTCAGTGCTATGATACAGTCTAAAACCTGACTGGAAATCCTCACAGATAACATTTTTCTCTAAGAAAGAACACAATTGTGAGGACACTACCTTTTCTAGTATCGTTGATAGAAAAGGGAGATTTGAAATTGGTCTGTAATTGTTTAATTCATTGGGATCAAGTTGAGGTTTTTTTAATTAGAGGCTTAATAACAGCCAGTTTGAAAGTTTTGGGGACATATCCTAACGATAGTGACGAATTAATAATATTCAGAAGAGGATCTATGACTTCTGGAAGCACCTCTTTTAGTAGCTTAGATGGAATTGGGTCTAACATACATGTTGTCGGTTTCGATGATTTAATAAGTTTGTACAACTCTTCCTCTCCTACTGGTCCTTCACAAAAAATGTGCATATTGTGATAAAGTTCATTATTTTCTGTAATGTACTAATAAACATTATGGTGCGTTCACACCGGACGCGACTTGCGCGGAAAAAAACGCGCTATTCGCGCGTAGTTGAACGCTCGAACATTTGAGTTTACTCGCGCCATTCGCGCGGTAAAATTCGCGTCATTCGCGCGTGACATTTTCTTCACAACAGACGCGAATTCGCGTCAAGGGAGGGGCTTCTGCCACTCGTCAGCGGGAAAGTAGTTGTAAAATAGGTGAATGAGCTCAATTTGCCAGCTTTAGCTTGCTTGTAGTCTCAATATGTATGTATATGTAGGTTAAATTGAGTAAAGAGCGTTTTTTAAAACTAACCAGATTGTCCGACCTCTTCACTCACTTTATTCCTAGCAAGATCCCTTTTATTCCTGTTTCTACAAAAGTCCAAAGATGTATCGTACAGCTCCGAGGAACCACAGACAGCAAGCTCCTGATTGGTTACCGCGGCGCGGAATTCCGCCGAAGTTCAGATTTTTGAACTCGCGCGAATGGCGCGGCAATCGCTTGTAAACGCTCAATGCACGCCGCGCCGCAGGATGGCTATTCGCGTCTTTGCATTGACTTAACATGTAAATCACTCGCGCTTGCCGCTTCATTCGCGTCCGGTGTGAACGCACCTTAAGACTTTCATATATTTTAGATTCATTACAACACAACTGAAGTAGTTCAAGCCTTTTATTGTTTTAATATTGATGATTTTGGCATACAGCTCATGAAAACCCAAAATTCTCATCTCAAAAAATTAGCATATTTCATCCGACCAATAAAAGAAAAGTGTTTTTAAAACAAAAAAGTCAACCTTCAAATAATTATGTTCAGTTATGCACTCAATACTTGGTCGGGAATCCTTTTGCAGAAATGACTGCTTCAATGCGGCGTGGCATGGAGGCAATCAGCCTGTGGCACTGCTGAGGTGTTATGGAGGCCCAGGATGCTTCGATAGCGGCCTTAAGCTCATCCAGAGTGTTGGGTCTTTCGTCTCTCAACTTTCTCTTCACAATATCCCACAGATTCTCTATGGGGTTCAGGTCAGGAGAGTTGGCAGGCCAATTGAGCACAGTAATACCATGGTCAGTAAACCATTTACCAGTGGTTTTGGCACTGTGAGCAGGTGCCAGTTCGTGCTGAAAAATGAAATCTTCATCTCCATAAAGCTTTTCAGCAGATGGAAGCATGAAGTGCTCCAAAATCTCCTAATAGCTAGCTGCATTGACCCTGCCCTTGATAAAACACAGTGGACCAACACCAGCAGCTGACATGGCACCCCAGACCATCACTGACTGTGGGTACTTGACACTGGACTTCAGGCATTTTGGCATTTCCCTCTCCCCAGTCTTCCTCCAGACTCTGGCACCTTGATTTCCGAATGACATGCAAAATTTGCTTTCATCCGAAAAAAGTACTTTGGACCACTGAACAACAGTCCAGTGCTGCTTCTCTGTAGCCCAGGTCAGGCTCTTCTGCCGCTGTTTCTGGTTCAAAAGTGGCTTGACCTGGCGCCTGTACACGGTGGCTCTGGATGTTTCTACTCCAGACTCAGTCCACTGCTTCCGCAGGTCCCCCAAGGTCTGGAATCGGTCCTTCTCCACAATCTTCCTCAGGGTCCGGTCACCTCTTCTCGTTGTGCAGCGTTTTCTGCCACACTTTTTCCTTCCCACAGACTTCCCACTGAGGTGCCTTGATACAGCACTCTGGGAACAGCCTATTCGTTCAGAAATATCTTTCTGTGTCTTACCCTCTTGCTTGAGGGTGTCAATGATGGCCTTCTGGTCGGCAGTCTTACCCATGATAGCGGTTTTGAGTAATGAACCAGGCTGGGAGTTTTTAAAAGCCTCAGGAATCTTTTGCAGGTGTTTAGAGTTAATTAGTTGATTCAGATGATTAGGTTAATAGCTCGTATAGAGAACCTTTTCATGATATGCTAATTTTTTGTGATAGGAATTTTGGGTTTTCATGAGCTGTATGCCAAAATCATCAATATTAAAACAATAAAAGGCTTGAACTACTTCAGTTATGTTGTAATGAATCTAAAATATATGAAAGTCTAATGTTTATCAGTGCATTACAGAAAATAATGAACTTTATCACAATATGCTAATTTTTTGAGAAGGACCAGTATAGTTGAAAATGCATGGAATTTTTCCTCAGGAGATTTATAGCATATCTGATGCGATACTGTAGCGAATGACTGCATAGTTACAATTTTATCTCTAATAGTATCTATCTTGGTAGTAAAATAGTTCATGAAGTCATTACTGCTGTGCTGTTGGGAAAATTCAGCACCTGTTGGTGCTTTATTCTTCGTTAATTTAGCCACTGTATTGAATAAATACCTAGGGTTATGTTTGTTTTCTTAAGAAAGATGAAAAATAATCTTTTCTAGCAGTTTTTAATGCTTTTCTATAGGATATGTTACATTCACAGCAGGCTGTACGGAAAACCTCTAGTTTTGTTTTCTTCCAGCTGCGTTTCATTTTCTGTCGTGCTCTCTTCAGTGCGCGAGTGTGTTCAGTATACCACGGCGTCGGACTGTTTTCCTCCATTTTTTTTTATTAACCGCAGAGGAGCAACTATATCTAAAGTGCTTGAAAAAAGATAGTCAATAGTTTCTGTTGCATCATCAAGTTTCCCTGAGCTATCGGATATGCTGAGGAATTCAGATAAATCAGGAAGGTTACTTACAAAGCAGTCTCTTGTGGTAGAAGTAATGGTTCTACCGTACTTATAGCGAGGAGTTAGTTTTACAGTTTTAGTTATCTGGAGTATACACGAGACTAGATAATGATCTGAGATATCATCACTTTGATGCAGAATTTCAACGCCATTAACATCAATTCTGTGTGACAATATTAAATCTAGAGTATGATTTCGGCAATGAGTAGGTCCTGAAACGTGTTGTCTAACCCCAATTGAGTTCAGAATATCTATGAATGCTGATCCCAATGCATCTTTTTCATTATCAACATGGATGTTAAAATCACCCACTATTAAGACTTTATCTGCGGCCAACACTAATTCGGATAAAACATCTGCAAATTCTTTAATAAAGTCTGCATGGTGCCCTTGTGGCCTGTATACAGTATAGCCAGTAAAAACGTCACAGGAGATTTATCATTAATACTTGATTCTTTGGATAATGCTATATGAAGCACCATTACTTCAAGTTACTTCGAGTTATATTTGAAGCCCGTTCTCTGAGAAACACTGAACATATTGCTATTAATTGTGCAAACACCTCCCCCCTTACCTTTTACACGTGGCACATGTTTATAACGGTAATTTTGGGGGGTTGCCTCATTTAAAATAATGTAATCATCTGGTTTTAGCCAGGTTTCTGTCAAACAGAGCACATCTAGCTTATGATCAGTGATCATATCATTTACAAAAAGTGCTTTCGTAGAAAGTGACCTGATATTTAATAAGCCAAGCTTTATCAATTGTTTCTCAGTATTATATACATTTTTTATTTGTTGAACATCAATTAAATTGTTACTCTTACATTGCTTTGGACGTTTATTGTATTTTCTAGCTCGGGGAACAGACACAGTCTCTATAGTGTGATATCTAGGTGAAAGGGTCTCTATGTGCTGAGAATTAACTGATTTCTTTAACGTGAGTCGGCTAGCAGACGGTCGGTTTAGCCAGTCTGTCTGCTTCCTGACCTGGGCCCCAGTCAGTCAAGTGCAAACGCTAAGACTATGTGCCATATTTCTAGATAGGAGAGATGCTCCACATCGGGAGGGATGAAGACCATCTCTTTTCAACAGGTCGGGTCTGCCCCAGAAACTCGTCCAATTGTCTATGAAACCTATGTTATTTCGCGGGCACCACTTTGACATCCAGCCGTTTAATGATGACAATCTACTATGTATCTCATCACCACGGTAAGCAGGGAGGGGACCAGAGCATATTACAGTGTCTGACATCGTACTTGCAAGTTCACACACCTCTTTAACATTATTTTTAGTGATCTCCGACTGGGGAAGTCGAACATCATTAGTGCCGACGTGAATAACAATCTTACTGAATTTACGTTTAGCATTAGCCAGCACTTTTAAATTTGCCAAGATGTCAGGCGCTCTGGCTCCCGGTAAACACTGGACTATGGTGGCTGGAGTCTCTATTTTTATGGGATTTTTTTGTGCCAATAATAATGAACGTAACTTTATAAAACTGAACGTAACTTTCCAAGAAACGATCAAAAATATGCCACTGCAAAAGAAGAAAAACAAAATGAAAATGAAAAAATTAACTCTGTCGCACGAATTTAACATGCTCTTCAAATATGCTTCATTCTTTGTTAATGATTTTCAAAGAATCGTTTTCGCGAATCATGGATTCTGAATGCGTTGCCACAGTTTTCGCTTACGCTTCGCAAATTTTCGTTTGCTGTTTTGGCACAAACCTCTCGTGGGGGCGGGCTTAACAGCGATCTACTCTGATTGGCTAATGAGCTTTTGATGGACAGTTGCTCTCTGACCTGGATGCACAGACGGTGACGTCCGTGGCGCGCATATTGGAAAGTTGCTGCGGTGTGCAATACGTCGTGCTTTGTTTATATTAAGTATTAATGTTATTAGTATTTCACCTACGGTCGTCTCTTAGTTTCTAAAGATGAGCTCCCAGGAGAGACACGGAGCGGCATCATCTTCCACCTCAGCTTGTCCCTCAGGGCAGCTTGAAGGGGACGTTCTAAAATGCTTAACGTGGAAAACGCTTAACGTGGCTTACGTACGTAAAAAACGACCAGGAATCCCCAAATTTTTGTCAAACCACTTGTAACAAACACTAACTACTATCAAAAGAATGAGCCCTTATTCCACAGATAAAGTGAATAAAATCACGTTAAGCGTTTTCTCCCCCATAGAAGCCCATTATAAGAAAACAGTTTAACGTGGTTTAATTTACCTCAACAGAGACCAGGGAAGAGCAAACTTCTGTCAAATGTTACTGATAATAAATGCTTGCTGCTTTCAAAAGAATGAGCTCTTATTCAGCATATAAAGTGATCGCCTCCCATAGAAGTTCATTAAAAAAAACGCTTTAACAGAGCTTAACAATGACCGGGAAAAAATAAATAAAACATTTCTGTCAAACGTTACATATAATAAACACTTGCTGATTTCAAAAGAATGAAATCTCATTCAGCAAATAAAGTGAATATATCACGTTAAGCGTCCCCCATATAGATCTCCATAAGGAAACAGCTTAACGTGGTTTAACGTATCTTAACAACGACTGGGGAAAACCAAATTTCTGTCAAATGTTACATAATAAACACTATAGCTGCTGTTAAAGGAATGAGCTCTTATTCAATATAGTGAATAATATGTTACGCGTTATTCCCCATAGAAAAAAACGTCAAAAGATGCTGTCAAAAGAACATGCATAAAGAGAATAATATCAACTACTCTTTCCCCATAGAAGTCCATTATAAGGACTCAGCTTATCCTGGTTTAGCGCACCTTAACGACTTCTGTCAAATTTTACTTATAATAAAGAAGTCATAAATTTGGACCAACTTTGCGTTGCCATCACATTTTCCCCAGAAATCTGTAATGTTTCACGGTGGAGAAATAAATAGAATGTTCATTCTATTCTATCGGTACAATCGATCACAAAAAAAAAAACGGAGCTGCGGTTGGCAACAATAAATATATTTTTAAACTCTGCTGCCAAGCTAAACATTACTGTCCCGAATTGTTTTTGTTATTTCTAAGAAGGGGAAATATATTTGACTCTCATTTCAACAGCACAAATCGTGCACAAACGAATGGCATAGTTTTGGTAAATATTTCTTTTTTATGCGTGCCAACTTCAGTGAGGTCTGCGCACAGGACTGATCATTACAGACAGCTGAGACAGGATAAAATGTAGGCTACCTGTCTTAACTTTCATGCTTATTACAAAAACAAAATTACAATGTTCTCAATTCGTCAAAGCGTTCACGTTAAGCTGACTTCTATGTGAAATAACGCTTAACATATTAATTACTTTATACGCTGAATAAGAGCTCATTCTTTTGACAGCCGCAAGTGTTTATCATATGTAACATTTGACAGAAATTTGGTTTTCCTCATTCGTTGTTAAGTCAAACCAGCCTGGAGTTCTATGGGGGACGCTTAATGTGATATATTCACTTTATTTGCTGAATGAGATCTCATTCTTTTGACAGCAAGTGTTTATTATATGTAACGTTTGACAAAAAAAAAAAATTCCGGTCATTGTTAAGCTCCGTTAAAGCCTTTTTTTAAATGAACTTCTATGGGAGAAGAGAACTTCTATGATCTTCCGTGGTCTCTGTTGAGGTAAATTAAACCACGTTAAACTGTTTTCTTATAATGGGCTTCTATGGGGAGAAAACGCTTAACGTGATTTTATTCACTTTATCTGTGGAATAAGGGCTCATTCTTTTGATAGTAGTTAGTGTTTGTTACAAGTGGTTTGACAAAAATTTGGGGATTCCTGGTCGTTTTTACGTACGTAAGCCACGTTAAGCGTTTTCCACGTTAAGCGTTTTAGAACGTCCCCTTCAAGCTGCCCTGAGGGACAAGCTGAGGTGGAAGATGATGCCGCTCCGTGTCTCTCCTGGGAGCTCATCTTTAGAAACTAAGAGACGACCATAGGTGAAATACTAATAACATTAATACTTAATATAAACAAAGCACGACGTATTGCACACCGCAGCAACTTTCCAATATGCGCGCCACGGACGTCACCGTCTGTGCATCCAGGTCAGAGAGCAACTGTCCATCAAAAGCTCATTAGCCAATCAGAGTAGATCGCTGTTAAGCCCGCCCCCACGAGAGGTTTGTGCCAAAACAGCAAACGAAAATTTGCGAAGCGTAAGCGAAAGCTGTGGCAACGCATTCAGAATCCATGATTCGCGAAAACGATTCTTTGAAAATCATTAACAAAGAATGAAGCATATTTGAAGAGCATGTTAAATTCGTGCGACTGAGTTCATTTTTTCATTTTCATTTTTTTTCTTCTTTTGCATTGGCATATTTTTGATTGTTTATTGGAAAGTTACGTTCAGTTTTATAAAGTTACGTTCATTATTATTGGCACAAAAAAAAATCCCATATATTTTCACATTCCGTACAATAGAATCGCCAATTACTATCAGGTTTCTCAGTGCACGGGCACTGAACTCTCTGAGGATTTGAGAATTGGAATTGTTGCTCTCCACAAAGATGGCCAAGGCTATTAGAGGTTCAGTAACACACTGAACCTGAAGTGGTAGCATCATGGTCTGGAGCTGCATGAGTGCTGCTGGTTCTGGGGAGCTGCAGTTCATTGAGGCAAACATGGATTCCATTATGTACTGTACATAGTGAAGCAGAACATCCAGAAACTAGGCGGAACGGCGGTTTTCCAACATGATAATGATCCCAAACACACCAACAAGATGACAACTGCCTTGCTGAGGAAACTGAAGCTGAAGGTGAAGGTGATGAGGTGGCCAAGTATGTCTCCAGACCTGAACCCTATTAAGCACCTGTGGGGCATCCACAAGAGTAAAGTGGAGAAGCACCGTGTGTCTAACATCCAGCAGCTCCGTGATGTGATTATAGAGGAGTGGAAGAGGATCAATTACATGCCCAGGATGATTAAGGCAATGCCAGATAAGGCAAGGCAAAGCAAGGCAAGTTTATTTATATAGCACATTTCATACACAATGGTAATTCAAAGTGCTGTACATAAAAGGAATTAAAATTATAATAGCATAAAAATCATTAAAATTAAAGATAATAATCACAACAATAAAAACAGAGAATTTAAGATGAATTAAAATTGATTTAAAATTAATTAACACAGTAAAATGATTATACATAAAATATTGCGGTCTGTTCGGGCGTAGCACAGTGCTCATTCAATAAATGCACAACTGAACAGGTGAGTTTTGAGTCTGCATTTAAATGTGGCTAATGTATTAGCACATCTGATCTCTTCTGGAAGCTGATTCCAACTGTGGGCGGCTGTTTGTATCAAAAATGTGTTGTCTGAGCACTGTGCTGATATACTGAAGTTAAAATCTTAGAAAAATGTGAGAAAGTTCATAAACAGGGAGCAATGGTGCTAATACAATAGTCAAGTCAAGTCACCTTTATTTATATAGCGCTTTTAACAATACAGATTGTGTCAAAGCAACTTCACAGTATTTAAACAGGACAATAGTGTGTAAGTAACGCATTATTGTAAACAATCAGTTTTCAGTTAAAGGCAACTAAGCAAGCCAGAGGCGACAGCGGCATGGAACCAAAACTTCACAGGTGACAGAAATGGAGAAAAAAAACCTTGGGAGAAACCAGGCTCAGCCGGGGGACCAGTTCTCCTCTGGCCAGACGAAACCAGCAGTTTACTGCACTTGCGATTTAAATGATACCTCTTCATTTATTGCCACAAACTGATGGCGGTCAGATAAGTGCGATTCGAACCAAGCCAGTGCACTACCATTAATGCCTACATAATTTTCAAGTCTATTTAAAAGAATATTGTGGTCAATAGCATCAAATGCAGGACTAAGATCCAGTAGCACTAATAGAGAGATACAACCACGATCGGATGACAGGAGAAGGTCATTTGTAACTCTAATAAGAGCAGTCTCAGTACTATGATACGGTCTAAAACCTGACTGTAAATCCTCACAGATACCATTTTTCTCTAAGAAGGAGCATAATTGTGAGGATACTACCTTTTCTAGTATCTTTGACAGAAAAAGGGAGATTCGAAATTGGTCTGTAATTAATTAATTCATTGGGGTCAAGTTGTGGTTTTTCAATGAGTGGCTTAATAACAGCCCGTTTGAAGGTTTTGGGGACATATCCTAATGATAATGACGAATTAATAATATTCATAAGAGGATCTATGACTTCTGGAAGTAGCTCTTTTAGTAGATTAGATGGAATAGGGTCTAACATGCATGTTGTAGGTTTAGATGATTTAACAAGTTTATACAATTTTTCCTCTCCTATAATAGAGAATGAGTGGAATTGTTCCTCAGGAGATCTACAGCGCATTATCTGATGCGATACTGTAGTGGGCGGCTGTATGGTTACAATTTTATCTCTTATAGTGTAAGTAGTTCATAAAGTCATTACTGCTGTGCTGTTGGGAAATGTCTGCACCTGTTGCTGTTTTATTTTTCGTTAATTTAACCACGGTATTGAACAAATACCTAGGGTTATGTTTGTTTTCTTCTAAGAGAGACGAAAAGTAATCCAATCTGGCAGTTTTTAATGCTTTTCTATAAGATAGGTTACATTCATGCCAAGCGCGTTCCATTTTCTGTGCTTTTCTCTTTAGGGCGCGAGTGTGATCGTTATACCACGGTGTTACACTGTTTTTCTCAATCTTTCTTAAGCGCACTGGAGCAACTGTATCTAAAGTGCTAGAAAAGAGAGAGTCCATAGTTTCTATTATATAATATACAATATATTAACACTTTGGACAAGTTCACTTGGGGTGTACTGTTTGACAATAATGGCTGTATGTTGAGTTATTTTCAGAGGACAGTAAATCTATACTGCTATACAAGCTGCACGTTGACTACTCTAAAATATATCCATGTTTCATTTCTATAGTATTGTCCCTTGAGAAGGTATACTAACCCCTTCAGACCCTGCGTCCATTGGAATGGACATCACATGATTTTTTGTTTAAACCAATACAATTTTATGTTTTTATAATATGTGACCCTGGACCACAAAACCAGTCATAAGGTTAAATTTTACAAAACTGAGATGTATACATCAATAAATAAGCTTTCTATTGATGTATGGTTTGTTAGGATAGGATGGTATTTGGCCGAGATACAACTATTTGAAAATCTGGAATCTGAGGGTGCAAAGAAATCAAAATACTGAGAAAATCACCTTTAAAGTTGTCCAAATTGAGCTCTTAACAATGCATATTACTACTAAAAAATTACATTTTGAAATGTTTGCAGTAGAAATTTTACAAAAAATCTTCATGGAACATGATCTTTACTTAATTTCCTAATGATTTTTGGCATAAAAGAAAAATCAATAATTTTGACCCATACTATGTATTTTTGGCTATTACTACAAATATACCACAGCGACTTAAGACTGGTTTTGTGGTCCAGGGTCACATATGAGCAATGCCTGGTCACTGATTGGACCCTGATCAACCAATCACAACAAAGATATGACTCCTAACTTAATCTGATTGAGCTACAGGCATCACAAAATAGAGACATGATCACCACTTAGAGAGGAAGAGGAGGAAGCCCACATTTGACCTTTTATATGCAGAGTTATGTTAATGGTAGGCTCATCAACTTGCATCTGTTATAAAATTAAGACTATCAAATGATAATATTCAAAGTTATTTTGAAGATTTTTCAGATTTGCAGAACACAGGGGTTTTTTTAAAATGCAATGTCCATCACAATGGACATCAGGTCTTGAGCGATATCAGCAGGAACCTCATGAATTAATTGTAAAACAGATTGAGAAATTTGTTGAAGCATTTCAAATCTAAATACAGAGCTACACAATCTAATGTTAATGTTTTATGAATGTTGATGTAAATGAATGAAATTAATATTATTATGATTTCATTTATGTCTTCAAATTGACTATAGCCCGTCAATCAATATTTCATTGATTTTAGTTAGGAACAGCTATAGTGGATGTGTGATCAGTGAATACAATGCAATACACACATTCACACCCCCTCCATGCACACTAATACCTTGATACTATAATGCACACAATCATATAGTCATCAAAACAATCAGCAAGTACACATAAACCCATTCACACACACACAAAGACATTTATACATATACTCCAATTCACCCACTTCAACCAAAAAAAAAAGGGATCAAACAACCATTTTTTTAGATTTCATATCATCTTACCTTTTTTCCACATTCTTACTGCATTGTTTATTGTTACAGTATGTGTTCTTTTCAAAATCGTAAACACTATTTCAACTATAGTGCACAAACTCTATTATGTATGGTTAAAAAATAAGGATTTTTGTTTTCCTTCAGACCCAGCGTCCATTGTAGTGGACATGAGAAAAATCTAATAAAAAATGAGTTGGCACAAATCTTTCTTTTTTAGACTCATTTATATGTTGGAGAAGAGCAAATATCAAGTAGGTAAAAAAAAATTTGTTCAGTGAAAAAAATTCAGGTCTGAAGGGGCTAAAATGGTTGCTGAAATGTGAGGGGTGTACTCACTTTTGTGACATACTGTACATTTACTGTCGAACATTCACATGGATATGCGCTTAAATCTGTCGATAACTCTTTCAGGTAACCTTGGCCGCCACAAATGGCTCAACTGCGGAGTACACACTCGTTGAGGAAGAACCTTGGAAAAACAATTAATGCAAGCACACCGACCCCGGCACCCCAAAAGAGAGAAAAACAACCTCTATTCATGCACATAGGACAAATGTGTTTTCTAGTTTATTTCTATGGTTTCTATTCTTTCTAACATGTTTAACAATATTATATTGTCTCATGTAACACAAGAATGTGAGGCCAAAAGCTCACACATGCAGCTGACGTAATGTTATTGAAACATAAATTATTTGTGATGCTAATAAATATATACATACACTTCCAAACATACATATTTTGAAAAGGGGTGAACAGCCAGGTTAACAAAGAGCCACTGCCCACCGCTTTTTTTGACGAGCGCATGACAGAAACATGCTCGTCTGACTCTAGCTCCCTTTGCCTCACACTACGACAGCTGAACTACCTTCACAACACTGTAGCACCTCTTGGTCCGAGCAAATCTTACAGCCACTTCTCAGAAGGGTAATATGCTGTTGCTAGGATACAAAAGTAGGGACGGAGGCGACTGCACACAGATGGAAGGTAAAGCACAAGTCGCATTTATTCGGAGACCCTCCTCCTCTGGAGCTCCTTTTATCACATTGCTCACAGGAGCGGGTTTTTCCCCCCCGATTCTGTCAAGGAAACGAATGGTAGGGTGTTTCTCGTATGTATGTCGGTGAATCAGTGGCACAATAGCACAAAAACCTTTCAGGCCATTATATTTACCAGTTCAGGTCTTACAAGAGCCCAATGTACTGAAATATGCAATGCATGCCTTACCTTTAGTTCATTAAAAAGCACAAATTATTTGTTACTATTTATGTTGTACAACCAAAACAACTCAGTGAACATACAGCTGATGGCTTCAGTGTTAAAAAATCATCATCATCATCATCATCATCATCCTTTGAGAAGTGCAACTTTTAAAAAAACATGCCTATTTTTTTATGATTTGGTCTGGCGTGTGCTAAACCTGGACTGGCATTATTAACAACTCCATTTCGATTATTAATACGGCCAGTATGTTGAGAGCGCACAACCCATCTAAAGTAGCTCAATGCCTTTGCCCACATAGAGCATATATTCGATTTGTGTTCTATAATTGCTCTAGATTTTGCCTGTTTTTCCTTCCACTGGTGAGATATAGAGATATACTCAGGCATATAAAGAATTTTTTTCCAGGAAACATTTTGTCAGGGAAAACATATATATATATATATATATATATATATATATATATATATATATATATATATATTGTTAATGCAGACAGAGGTCATTTGTATTAAGGCCCAGTTAGCCTGCTGGAGAGAACTGTTTACCTGATTTTTTTTTTTTTTTTTTTGTGTGTGTGTTTATAATCCACAGTTTTAAATACCTAATGCCTTCATTTCTTCACTTTTTTTGACATTATTTTAAATGAGCTGAATTTCTTACCTCAAAGAGACATATTTTTAAGCAGTTTTTCTAAGCTTTGGAAAAATCACAACTAAACTAACAACAAAGCCAAGTCGTATTACAATGGAAGGGTTAAATCATAATATAGAGGAGGATTTTATAACTGAGTTGATCCAAAACACTACCTCTTACCCATCATATGACTGTTTCTTAGCCCCACCATGCTGCAAAACCTTCATAGGCCCAACTTTTCATCACTTCCTGTCGAACTGACCAATCAACACTCACATTCCACATAACTCACTATGCCAATCAGAGATTCAGATAAAAAAAAAAAACATTTTTTTTTTTTTCAAATGAGTGGTAAATCCAGATGAACACACTTCTTCCCAATTTTTTTTTTCTTTTTTTTTTTTTGAGTATTTGTTTGGTTATTCTTGTAAACACTACCCTACGTTTGACAAAGCTAAACAAAGATACCAGTAGAACTGTACTCCTAATAAGTCTAATTAATTAAAGACATCTTGCTATGATGCTTTGCATACTAAACAGCTCTTTGATGTTCCAGTGTTATAACCCTTGCCAAGAGAATAAATGCCATATGAGCACAAGTTCATGTTGCCACATTATATCGTGTGTGGAATCATAATGTGAATTATAAATGTTGTGAGTGAGACTGTTGAGATTGTTTGGTCATTGAGTTGTTTTATCTCAATGTTAGATGCATGGACATTTAGTCTTAAAAAGCATGAATTTTAAAGTGCCTCCTCGCACTTTGTGTATATATTGAGGGCAGAGGCGTCGCTAGTCGGGGGAACAGCGGGCCCTAGTACAGAAGCTACGAGGGGCCCAGAGCTATTGTGGGGCCCCTCAGCATCTTCTCATCCCCCTTCCCCCAATCCACCCCCACTGAGGGGGACCACAGTCCACCAGTCCTGTCCAGGGATATTGACCCAATGAAATGTACTGTACAGGGGGCCCAGAAACCTAGCGAAGCCACTGATTGTAGGTAACATTGGTATTTTTTTTTTTCAGTTCATTGAGATAGTGTTTAATTGATGTGACCATTTTAATGAAGTGTTTTTGTAATCCTATAGAAACTATACCCTCTCTGTGCTGCATATGATAAAATACTATAGTGAAAATAATATAAATGTAGTACTTTGCTTGAGTTTAATTCAGACTAGCTCTCTCAGACATTTTATATCAATTATTCTATCTGATCTGTGTTTGGAATGTTTTATTTTCCCTACATAAATTTATGTGTCCCTACATTTCTGTAATCTAACATCAGACTCAAAAAAAGAAGATATTTGTATATTATATATAGCATCTCAAAATATCCGAGATATATTTTTGAAGATGTTATACAGTAAACATGTTGTCTTAATGTGATAGTCTTATACATGTTTGTGTTATCTGTACATCAAAAATCTGTAACATCTTGAAGTTATAAGATATGCTGAATTTGAATATACTTGATGATATAAAGCACATGAAGTCTGTGTTGAGCCACATCCACAGTATCTGGAAAACATTTTTCAGTTCCATGCTGTCTCGCACTCGACGTTCCAATGTTTCTGATATCTTTTATACACGCACACAGACACACACACAAATTTACAACAATTTTCTAGAATAACCCAGATTTATTATTCTTACTAAAACCATCCCTAGTAGACGGGTTGCGTTTCTCACGTTGGTCTTATATACATAAACCCATCTGTTCTGCTCCTCTTTTCTCTCACCCTTTTTGTGATGTGATTTTTTTATGTAAAGGGAGAGGAAACTATAGTCTAAAGGAAAGTGGTAAATTAAATGATTTCCTGTGTCATAGCTGTGAAATAAAAGTGTATTCATGCATATCAACATGTGTTGTACCATTGGTGTACATACAGTTATTATAACTAATAAATGTTGATTCATAACTAATTAAAGCCTTTTTTATTGATGCGACTGTGTTAAATACAGGCAAATGAGGATCTAGTGTGGAAGGGGTTGTAATGAATATAGTAGAGTGTGAAGTCTATGCCAATGAAAAATGTGACTACATGTTTGCAACATAGGAAATAAAGAGCAGTGGACAGAGAGCAGAACTCTGAGGGACACATTTCGAAAAACAGAAGCTATATAGAAAAAGTTTTCTAGTTGTACTTGAAGCACATGAAATCATCATGTAACTAGATTAAATATGTAGCAGTTCTTTGGTTGCACGTCACTTAAGGTGAATGTAGGAGTGTTAGATAGCACTTGCTATGGAATTTCATCTTAACAGTAAAGAATAATCAAGGCGTTTCAGGATCTGCTGTATCAAACGTGACAGTTGCTGCTGTTCTTGATGATGTCCGTTGCCAATACAGGATTAGAGACAGTTTTAATAGAAGTGGTGAGAATCACAAATCAAAGATTTCCATGTGATTGGGGCACAGAATAATGCAGAGGTAGAAGAGAATGAAGCAGACACAGATGCTCTTGATGAAAGTGACCATACTGAATATCACGGTGGAAGTGTGATTCTTGATGAAGACTCTGGTGTGGGAAAGCAACTACCCCCTCATCAATGATGTGCATGTCATCTGCTAAATCTGATGCTTGCATGCCTTGCAGAAGGCATGAATGACACCAACAACAGGCTTTTCCATTCATGCTTTGCAAAATGCCAGGGCATCTGGAACAAAAATGGCTGATCTCATTTGGCTAGTGAAGTGGTAGAGGACAAGATCATTCAGAGCAGTTAGAGCTACAGATCATTCACCCCATCGCAACAAGGTGGAATTCAACCTGGAAGGATAATACATCAGCACTGACGAGAAGGACAAAATGCCGAAATCAAGATGAAAATGTGAGTAACAATTTACACCATGTATGCAAATGTTTCCTATTGTCATGATTTGGACTAGTTGTTCATCATACACATTGTATCATCTAGGATGAGTCCTGCAGAAGTAGGATTCCTCTGAGAGTACTATATCACCGTGAAACATTCTCCAGTCATGGGATGCCTGCCGTTTTGGACAGATGGTGGAGGATCCAGAGTTGGCTGCTGCTGCTGACCCTAACCCTTACCCAAGTTCAAGACCTCCTGGACTGACGACAGCAGATGTAATAAAGGCAATGGTAAGTAATGGTAAGTTCAAATGTGCATGACCCCATTTGTTGCTATGGCTGCACATCTGTATAACTGTGTATAGTTTGTTACATCTCAGTCATATAAAGCCTAAAATGTTATTACAGGACTCCCCAAAATATTAAAGTATTCTTGGTTGTGATTTAGCTGGATCTGTGATTTAGCTCATTTAAGTGTGGTTAGTATTCTTTAAATGGAATCCTGGGTATTAAGACTTGTATAGCTTAATATAGTATAAATTATGTCTCTTACTGAAATATGTAGTAGAAACCCCATGAAAGCTTTATGTTATTTAAAAACCCACATTGCTATATACATACTGGAGCACCATTATTTTGATTACGTAGAACGGCTGCACTAGGTGAGCTACTGTCACTGAGCTACGCTATTTCTACCGCAACACAACTTGGAAAATAAAATACTGATATGATGAGCACAGCTACTGAAAGCGCTTACAGGTTTCGATGGATATAAGTGTAGACTCAAACCAAATGCTGTACCATCTATTTCCCCCACAAAGAGTTTAAACGCACCCGGATATCAAATAAAATCAGCGCTGGGAAACTTCTTCAGTGGATGCTGTGTCATGATATTAATATTTAATATTTAGACTCTTTGTGGGGAAAATAATTGATACAGCATTTGGTTTAAGCCTACGTTTTTATCCATCGCCACCTGTAAGCTCTTTCAGTAGCTGTGGTCATCATACCTATGCTGTCCTCCCAACTACGCTGCTCTGAAGAAATTAGACAGCAAGCTAACAAATACACACAAAACAGTTTATTCTTTCCAGAAGGTTTACTTCTGTGATAGCTTGTTTCATTTGTAAAACTGAAATACAATAAACAAGAAATTAAATTACAAAAATAGAAATAAAAAAAATAGTCAAAACCTTACAAGCATATCTTTCTCCAAAGCAATGACCGTTCGTGAGCTGAACTGAAACTGTTGCTGCACTTTGCCCGTTGCCTTACATAATTGGTTACTAACGTAACCTTGGTTCCCTAAGATAAGGGAATGAGTACTGCGTCGCTAGAAGCTTTGGGGAAATACTTATTTTTCTCCGAGGACTGAAGCCTTTACAATCACACAGAGTAACTGCATGGCCATTGGTTCGTGCAGTGAATAAAAAACAAACCAATGGCTCGTCAGGTATCAGTCGAAGACTGCTCCCAGGAATGAAGCCCGTTGAAAATGTTTGTGTTTTATTTTTCTCGCTATAACTATTTGTGTGTTCGCTTTTAGAATGGGCCCAGTATTCACAACAATTTGTATTATAAACATGCTGGCCCCGGCACTCAGAACCGAACTGAGGGGGCTTGAGGGGTGGGACAGCAAAGGCGAGACTTTGCCCCCTCCTCGCAGGGGTCCAACATCAGCTTGGGCCTGGGTCCGGGTCCGTTATGCCTTGGAAACATGTAGCATCTGGCCGGGGTTCAGGCTTCTGAGTAGGCTGAGCGGGGGGTGGTGAAACCTGTGCCGCCACCACCCGGGCAAAGTCTCGCTGTTGCTGGACCACCTCTCAAGCGCCCTCTGTTGGTCTGGAGCACTAGCTGTTGCAGAGCTGGAGCGTTTGGGCAGGGAGTGTCACATTACATGGGATGACTTCTGCACAGCTGTGATTTCCTCAATGGCTTGTCCAAACAGCCCCGAATAGGGAAAATGGGAGAGTCGGCATCCTTGATTTTGGTGAGGTTTAGCCATAAGTAGTGTTGTTTTTGGCGGCCGATTTTAATTTTAGTTTTAGTCTAGTCTTTGTGTGAACCTGTCATTTTAGTTTTTATTAGTTTTAGTCAAGTTCATACTCTTTTTAGTCTAGTCAAGTTTTAGTCGACTAAAAGTCTGAGCATTTTAGCCTTTTTTTAGTCAGAATTACCCATGACTATTTTCGTCTAGTTTTAGTCGACGAAAACTGATTACATTTAGTCTATTTTCAGTAATGCAATTTTATTTAACCCAATAAATATAGTATAAGTACCTAGTAGTATTGACAAAACCAATGTTTTCTTTTAGCCAAACCCATACAAGGTCTTATACATTATTGTTACCTTATAGCTTCAAAAAAATTTAATTTACAACATTTACTTTACCTACCAAACATAGAAGCACACACACATAAATTATAATTAAAAAAAAAAAAATGAATAAATAAATGAATAAAATCATGTGACAATGCCAGAAAAAATTAATACATTCAAGTTTAACACAGAGAAGCAGGGTGTTTGAATGGTCAAGCTACAATATACTAAAACTTTGTGATGTGACGTTCAACACAGAAGCTTTGAATAATCATATTAGTCAACTTAACAATATTCTTAATTTACTTTGATCATCTATGCCTACACGAATCATACTTGTACTTTTATAAGTTTATTTACAGATTAATTAATTTATACCTTGTGTAAGTAAAATATTATGGTTTTCATAGCACAAACTGATTTATTTTATGAAACTGTCCAAAAATCGCTAGGACATCTGGGACGCAAAAGAAACTTTTTCCACCTTTGACCACAAGATGTCATTAGTGTACAACGTGTTGAAAAGCTTTGAGTGATTAAGCTTTTTACGATACAGTTGAGGGGAACACTTCAGTGCTTCGAATGCTTCATTTTCCCATCACTACTAAAAAGTAGGGAAAAAAAAAACGTATGTGTCCTTTCTTCTTTTTCTCCCAAAGATGAATCCTATCTGGCCGGCCATCGGTCCCTTTCTCTGTCAGACTTAACTTTGTTTGTAGTCTTCGTCTTCTAAATTATGCCGCGAGTGGGGCTTGAGGGAGTGAGTGACGTCGCCTGCGGTTTAAGCTAGAACGGATACAGTTTTGGCTACTGGGCATGCGCACATCAATCTAACGTTATAACATTTCGTTTCGTCTCGTTTTCGTCAACGAACATAAAGAGACATTTTAGCATAGTTTTTTTATTTTGTAAAGAACATTTAGTCTCATTTTTATTCGTCAACGATATTTGATTATACATTTTATTATAGTCATCGTCACATGACCAGCATTTTCGTTTTGTCTCGTCTCGTTTTCGTCACGTGATAAAGGTTCGTTGACGATGATATTTAGTCATAATTTTCGTTGATGAAAGCAACACTAGCCATAAGTGGCTCTCCAGCACCACTAAACTGGCCATTGACCTTCCTATGGCCTGTGCTGTGTGCTGTCATCTTGGTAGCCCTTTCCTTCAGCACCATCTACTGGGGAGAGTGCAGAAGAAATGGACATGCAAAGGCGAGTAGTAAATAAGCTTAGTAAGCTTGTCATGAACCTCTGGGAAAAACAGGAAAGCTCTCTGAAGGGGAACCATCATCCAGACAGCTACATGAGGGCTCCTCCGGCGTAGACCACTCCAATCCCAGCTCTTTGATTGCTCTAGAGAGGACATGGAAAAGTTTGGCGTCCATCCCTGACTTGACGTCGCTGGGGTTGACGGTAGAGCCCAAAATGTCCTCCGCTTATGTAACCAGAGACTTTGCCCTTTCTGGCGGGTTTCTTTGCCGCACAGGCTCGTGCAGCACTATATTCAATCATTGCTTGATTGTAAAGGCTTAAGTCCTTGGAGAAAAAAGGAGTTTTCCCCATAGCGTCTAGTCACGCAGTATGCATAAAGTATCGAAAGGGAACTAAATAAACTGCATATATACAGAAGAGTAATAAAACTACAATATTAAAAATGACCTGTAGGTGTCAGCCATACACCATGACCAGAAAATGGGCAGAACAATCAGTATTTTATTTTTGAGTTGTGTTGCGGTAGAAATAGTGTAGCTCAGTGCCAGTAGCTCACTGAGTGCAACCCCCCCCCACCCCAATAGTAAAAAATATGTATATAAAAATGTGGATTTTTTTTAAATAACTAAAATCTTTGATGGGTTTTCTACTACGTATTTCAGTAAGAGGCATAATTTACATTAAATTAAGCTATACCCTTTAAATGAGTTTTGTTGTATGGATCTTGTCTGATTCAGTAAAAGTAACTGTAGCTTTTGTGAAGAGAAATTTGAGAACACATTTTCAGTACTCCTTCCACCGCTGATCTGTCATTCAAAACAGTGAGCGACTGAGCGCATTGTCATGTTAACTGTACTCTTTCAGAATGGAAGAAAACAGAAATGAGGAGCAGAAAGCAGGAGACCAAGTAATGGTAACAACTTTATTGAATAATCGTATTTGCCTCTTGCTCAATGATCTTATCTGACCATCACTGATTTAACTACTGTTATACCAAGCAAAGGCACTGGAAAGCTACAGTAGCGCTTTACAAAAACACTAGTATAAAATTAAAAGTGACTAGTCATTTAATATTTTTTAATACAAAGATGTGTGTTTGCTCTCTTGAGGCCACACACACACACACACACACACACACACACACACACACACACACACATACACATACAGTAGGTTGCTATTAAGAACCCAGAACAGATATTTACAGCCAGTGCCTCCTTTTGTTTCAGATCTATGTCCGTCTCAGTCTCTAGGGTTCTCCTTTCTTTTGTTTTTGTACTTAGATCACTTTCTCTGGTAATTTATAATGTAAAACTGGCAACACTTTACAATCTGTGCACTTTACGCTGAACTAATACACAGTTAATGTATGACTCATGAGAAACTAAGCCATTCATTAACTATTGCCGCATCAGCAACTAACGAAGAGTTTATTTGATTAATAGCCATATATGAATTGCTTTTATCGTGTCATGGATTCATTCCCTATCAACATCTAGTAGGTTACTAACAGTGTAAATGAATTACTAAAATGTTTAAGCCATGTATTTCAACTTCCTGGTTATTTAATAAATCATTACCTCATAATTTGTAAAGATATCATTGTTATGATTTTACTTAATGAGTATCCAAGCATAAAGGGTTGAGAGAAATCAGAAGTTCCGTTATAATGAAGCTGTGCGCTAGGTCTTAAAGTGACAGTGTTATGAAATAGCTTTGTTCTTCATAAATCATAAATTATCTTAAGATGATCTGTGCATTAGTTTAGTACGAATTAAGGCATATTAGTGCATCCGTATTGTGAGGTGTCATAAAACTGCTTGGGGTTTCTTTCTTATGCCTTTTAGGTATTCTCTGTTCATTTATCCAGGCTGATGTCGATAAGCTCTGAGTTGCTGTTCTCTGCGATGTTTTCAGTGTTCACGAGTTTGACCATCTCCTGATTCTTAGCGAATGAAGCTGATGCACCATTTTCTCCACTGCTGCTCTGTTTTGTAATAATCAGAGTCTTTTTCTTGCCACAACATCTGTAGAAAAAACAGAATTTGGACATTCATTAAAACCCAATAACACTGTTGACTTAATAAATGACTGGCAGCTGTTTTATTAATCCAATAGTTTTAAAGTTAAAATTTATACACCAAATCTATTATTATTATTATTATTATTATTTTTTTAGATCTAGCTGTTGACTGTCAGTTTATTCTTTTGGAGCACAGATGTTTAAACACACTTGATTTAAAGACATCACAAGACTTAAGGTGCTGTCACGCATGTGGCAGAGAGGAAGTATAAGCAAGACTAACACACCCTAACCCTAACAACTTTGAAGCTCGACGTTTAGGAAACCACAAGCCTTCCCTTCCTCAGCAAAGCATTGTGTTTTCACCTACATGAGAGCCGTTGGCAAGAATTAATAGCAACTGTTTTAGCAACTCGGCTTTCATGATGGCTGCGTCAATCAAATGTTCTTTCACACACATTTAAGATTTACACTTGAGCCAGAGATGCCAGCAATACAAAACGCAAGTGGGCGAGTACAAATTGATAACAAGTGTGGGTACTGTGACAGGCCGGTGGTGTTTTTGTACTTACAACATACCTTTTTCTGTTTGCTACAATAAAACAGAGAAGCAGAATTAAGAGAACTGCCAAAATGGTGAGTATAATGACCAGCCAGTCTGTAAGAGGATTAGAACAAATGACATGTTATTTCAAACCAAGTGATAAAAAAGCAATGCAGTTGTGCTGGTTTGTAAACAATTTTAGTCAACCAAAGGCCTCTGATAAATGTGTGGTTTAATTTAAAATAGGCTGCTTTAAGACAAAAGGCTGTTTTAGGAGATTCATTTCATATAGGCCTATTCAGTTCAGCGACACTCAGGGTCATCTTTGTTTTGCATTTGTATTTGTACTGCAAATATATTCATGGGATTATATTCTACTTCCACAACTTCCGCATTCAATTCTTTTCTTTCTTTTTTTTTTTTATGTCACTGCCTTTGGTTTTGCATGCAATTACTAAACCTGTATTATTTCAGGGGTGGTATATTACAAGTTTAATTCAGACAAAGCTGTACTCATTGAGTAGTATTATGACTGTACATGTACTTTGAAACCCACAGCCCTGCAAACCCAAAAAACAGGGCTTTTTAACTCCGGTCCTAAAGGGTCAGTGTCCTGCTGAGTTTAACCCTTAACACAGAGGTGTCCAAAGCTGTCCTGCAGAGTTTAGCTCCAGTGTGTCTCAGCACAGAGCTTGATTACTTTGCTTCAGGTGTGTTTAAATGGGGTTATAGCTGAACTCAAACCACACTTGCCCATAGACAGATGGGTTAAACTGGGATTGGTAGTGAAGTCTGCAGGACACCGGCCCTCCAGGACTGGAGTTGCTAAAGAACCCTGACCTAAGATTACCTTACAATTCACACTGGGCATGACTTTTAATAAATGATTTATATTAAACTAGCCATACTTATAGAGCCGTTGTTTGGGATGGCGTGTTCTGGAGTAACAAAGACAGAAGCACAGAGACAGAACAGTTCAGATGAGAGGTCAGAAGTCATTTTTAGCAGCAATTACATACTGTACATTCCAGATATAGAACAGCATATTACTTTTTATAAAGAACGAACTGATGAATCAGATTTGGCTAAATTCCTGTGGTGACTTTAAACAGTGTAATGTTACCTTCTTTATTTGCTGGTGTTTGACTGGTGGACTCTGTCTGGCCCGCTCCCAGCCCTGTGGTGTCTGGATTTGGAGGTGAAGTTATGAACTTCTTTGTATTCGTATCCTGGTTGGTCTGATTGGTTTGATCAGTGTGGTTCTGTTCCACAGGGTTCTGTGTGGGACTGGTCTGCATCCAGTGAACTGGAGTAAAAGACTCAGATACTGATGTGTCTTCAGATGTTGAATTTTCAGAATCTTCCCCTCCAGCATTTGGTCGATGTGTTGCAACTTCTGACAAATAACAATTATGCAGAACATTGACTATATAGAAAAATGATCCATCTCTGAAACCGCTATTCAACCTGCTCTCTCTCTTTTTTTGCACGTGTCACAGCGTATTCGTGGGGCCCACCTCCAGTTTCTCCATCAGCCAAAATAAATGCGACAGGCTTTCTTAACCATTTCCTAACTGCCCTTTTCTTTTGTGTTGCTCGTCATTTCACCACAAACATATCAGAAGTGATCTGCACTACTCACTGAACACTGACATATAAGACATATAAGAACAGATAAGAGAGCACAACACTGCAGGGTTTCTAGAGCTGATGTAGGTCGATTTGCTCAGCGGACTGATATAACCTCGAACTTCTGATTTAAAATGAGATATAGCCCACTTAACCTTTTCCATTCCCAAGGGTCATATATACTGACCCAATAGCATATCTTAAAAATTAGAGCAATCAACAATTCTAAGCATATTTTGATTCTCATTGACTCATAATTAGTAATGTTTGACCACATTTATTTGATTGATTCATATCTACTGATAAAATGCATAACCAATAACCATTTTTTCATACAGAAGTGCCTTCCAATCGCATACATTTAAAATGTTATTTCAAATAGTATCTGTCGTACCTGTAAATGCTGAAACAGAAGAGCCATCAGTTTTGTTTAAAGTGTCGGGGTCAATCAAAGCTGTGCAGTTCTTGTCTGATGTATCTGGTAAAAATTTAATGTTTTGTTAAAAATGTGATTGATCATGTGTTGACTAAAACTTACAGCATGTTGCACAGATCAAACCTTTAGCATCATAACAGAAGGCGTCGTATTTTTTTTTGTCTGCAATTTTTTTGATGATGCCCGTTTGGTTTCCAGCACAGATTTTATTTGGCCTTTGACGGAGTATCACCAACTCTGTGCCGTTTATCCATCCATATCTGCAGACACAATGTATGTTTATATTTAGGTGGAGCTCATGGTAATAATGATTCTGTATGATTAATTGTCATTTGGTTGTGTTGAGCTAAATGTAAGGACCTGCATGTCTGTAGTCCTTTTTCATAGGCTTTTTCCACCTGCTCCAGACTGGCTAATGAAGAGGATAAATGCTCACACAACTTCCCGGCCTCCTTAAACGTCAGACTGTAGCGAACTCTCCCCTCCACATGAAACACTCCTGCATGGCTGCAGCTCCGTGAGCGCACAACTGCAGGAGAAACAGGGCATTAACGATAGTAATGAGTGAATTCATACAGTGCCACTCTAGAAGCAAGAATAAATAGTAAAAGAAAGGAGAGAAAGGAAACAGTGACAGAGACTAGTGCAGATTTGTAAAGAGGGAAAAAAGCTGAAAACACAAAGATCAAAAAATTTGAGACCAACTGATATCACATTTATCTTTCAAACTTTAGATGTTACACTACTTACACTGGCATGGATCTAATCGCAGACTGATTTCTTTAAACAACATAAGGACATTTCAGAAAACAAATAGAACATACACTGTAAAAAGTTTTTAAGTTAAATCATCTTAAAACTACAAGTCATTTTAACTTATTACAATAAAAATTAGTTGACAAAACTTGTGAGTTTAAATGGCTTAAGTTGATTTAACTTAAAATCTTAAGGCAGCTGCTAAACTTAAGTTTTTAAGTTGAAACTGGTGAAAACTTTTTACAGTGCAGGATGATGAAGGTCATTTTAACCGAGTTCAAAAACACGAATATTTAAAAATGTTAAAACATGAGTTGACAAATGACAACCAAAACTGAGGGTGAACGCATAGATGTGTTTACATAGATACGTCATTAGTGACTGTTTCTATAGATGAAGCCATAAACGTCAATTTTTGATTTTATTCTTAATTTTCAAAGCCTAATATAATATTTTGTTTATTGTGAAACTGGTTGTTCAGATTATTTAAGATTTATTAGATTACAATGGAGATTAAAGTTGGGCCAGGTTTTGGACAAATGTCTAAGTAAGAACAACAAAGGTGTTGTTATTAAAATGTTTTAATAATTTATTCTTTCTCAGTTTACACAATATAATAAAATGATTCCTCTTTCTTAAAGATACTTTTGACATCTGTTAGGAGAACACCTTGCACATTCTTTTATCCTTGCTCCAATTTTGGTAGGTCTTAACCACTTTATACCAGGAGCACCACACAAAACCTGTCATTTTGGAGATGCTCTTACCCAGTCATCACTATTTGGCCAAAGTCAAAGTTATTTTTTCCTGCTTGTTGTCTTGCTGCTTATATCCCAGGATATAGCCAATGCCTGTCAGTGGTTTTGTTGTTGTAAACAGGAATTCAGAATGGCTCACCACTCCTGCAGTCGTGGCCTAATGTTTAGAGAGCCGGACTTGTAACATCAAGGTGAATGATCAGTGCTCTCTTCCTCCTCCAATACCAGGACTAAGGTGAGACCCTTGAGGGCCGAACCCCTAACTGCTCCCTGGGCACCGCAGCAATATGGCTGCCCACTACTGTGTGTGTAATTGGATGGGTTAAATATAGAGCACAAATTCACAGTATGGGTCGCCACACATCACATCATTTCTTTCCAAATATCATCTCTCTCTTGTTATATCAGCCTCCAAGACAGAGTCTCCATATTCCAAGACAGTATTTGTACATTTAGCATTTTTTCTCCATAGAAACCCATTGTAAGGAAGCTTACCATTTCTTAGTATACTATAAGGGGTTGTGGATGACCTTTTATATTAAATTGAATTGAAAACTTTCCAAAAGTTTACTGGTTTAAAATGATGTGATCGCAAACAGCAGAGCGGAAATCTTGTCCACAAACCCTACTTCTTTTCACTTTTTGAAGTAGTATTTCTGATATAATATATTTACTAAAATTATTAATCATGAAATATATATATATATATATATATATATATTTTTTTTTTTATTTTTTTTATTTTTTTAAACAATTTTCACGCCCCCTGGTTACAGCTGTGTAGGCTACATTGTAACTATGGTTCCCTGTTGGAGCCATTTCTTTTTCTATTTTCAGATTTTGGGCTGAATGAACTAATTTGATTATTTCAATATAATTTATTATATTATGGTTATTATTTGTGAATTATTTGTGTTTATTTGATTGTTTGCTGTGAATGTTATGAATTTGTGAACAAAGACGCTTATTATATCACTGCAATTATGCATTTAGGGCAGGAAAGGAGTCAGTAAGGGAAAGCAGATACAATTTTTAGACCATCTGTTCCTGCTAATGTTTACAGATGAAGCTGTTTTGCACCTGTTGATTTTATGGACTATGATATTGCGAAAATACTACGATAGTGGCTTATCACAAATATGCTGCTACATTGCAGTCTGAAAATTCCACGAGGACGTGGATCACGCTAAATGTCACGACCGGCTGGCTATTGATGTGGATGTCTGCTGCTGTACCACACTAAGATGCTCTTTTACTGTGCTGTGAGTAGCCATCTGGCAAGTTTATTATGAATTATGCTGGCTTTGGAGCTGCAATGGACATGTTGTTGAGCTTTTAAAGGGGTCCTATTATGCTTAGACGGAGTGTCAATCCTGCCACATGCTCTAATCCTTGGGGGTTCGAAAAATGCATTATTTTTCACATAATTTTTATATATTACAATAGCTTTCTCCCCAGGCTGGCACAAATGGCTCGATTAGTTCCAGGTTTTATGAAGGTACAACCAAATGTGTTGTGATTGTTAGCAGTCCAACTGCACTGCGATTGGCCAACAGCTTAGACGGAGTTTCAATCCTGCCATGCCCTCCTCCCAAAGCAGCAAGTTCTGTGTACAACTGTTAGCGCAAGCCAGATTTAAGTAATTCTTACGTTTTAAATATGCATATTTTTCTTACAAAAACACATCGGATTGCTAAAGGAGGCTTTTAATGCAGCTCCAACGCGGACACCGATGATCGTCACTCTAGTCAAGGCTTTTGTTTACATCAGCCGTGGCTCCGCATGTGTTTGGACCCTCTATACCGCACACGTCTATGGTGCAGCTGATATCGAATGATATTCTAATGGAGTGTGTTGTGACATCATAGCACCCGAAAAACAAATGCTGTAGTCCAAAGGAGCCGTTCATTGTAGTTCTTGAAAAGGGATTTAAAAAAAAAAAAAAAAACTAAATATATCCCTTTGGAGTGGACTTTCAGATTTGTAACTTTGTAGACATTTTTTTTTTATGCCCAAACATACACACCACACACTGGCTAAATTTCAAAAAGTGAAAAAGCATAATAGGACCCCTTTAAAGCAAGATTTTTGGCACATTCATTGAGAAAAAGTTATACTATGGACTCACGTGTCAATTGTTCGCCCATACTAAGATAGTGGCTTACCCCAAATTTGCCACTACAGTTCCCTGAGAAGGGGAACGAGACATGGCATCTGGCGTCGATGCTATGGAAACACTATCAACATCTGGCAATGAGACGCCACTTCTCATTCCCTTTTTTTTTTTTAAGGATCCATGGTTGCAACCGTAACTTAGTGGTTCCCATTCAAAGCAGAACTGTGTTGACACTATGGGGAACCAATGCCTTGAGGGAGTGCCTTCCTCACTAGACTGTATTTATGCAGACCATTGTGGGCATAGAATAAACAGACTCATCAACCAGCTAGCAGACCAGCAGAATAAGATGTGTCAACCCCCAGGTGCATAATATGCATCATAGTCTGTCAAGCAGAACCACTCCCTAAGTTAATTTCTTCCAATAGAAAAGAAAAAATACCCAAGCTTCCACACTTTATAGCAAGGGAAGTCCCAACATTTACAACCTTCCATTCTTCTATTCAGGGTAGGTGTAAGCTCTGTAAGGCCTACAAGAAAAAAATGCTCAGCTATGTGAGCACCATGACTAAGCCCTTAAGGAGTATCTTACCAAAGGGAGCATGCATGCCTACTACAAGAGACAAAAACAGTTGGAAAGGGGGGTAAACGTAATAAAGGTCATCTTGTGACTTGCCCATCCATTCATAATTCCATTTACCCACCAAAAACAGAATTAAATGTGACAAAATCCTGAGTAATTAACACTCCATACTACAACCTTCAATGTTGCCACTCCTCTATAATGACATAATGCTGTTTGCCCAGTTCATACCCTGCCTTGAGTAAAGGCACTCTAACCATCCAAAGGGGAGCAATATCACTATAAAACCAACCAGTAGTTGGCGAAGGGGGCAAATAAAGTAGAGGAAACATACTGTTCTACCTAACTCCATTTACCATTCAAGTGACGAGGTGTGACAAAGAGAATGGTTTAGTTCTAATTCTAAAACAAAAACCTACTAAATCCCTATCAAACCAGAGGCCAATGAAGTCCCTATCCAAAGGGGGCATACATGTCCATTTCAAACCAAAACAGTAGCTGGGGAGGGAGGTGTACGAAGTAGAGGGAATCCACATTAAAAAACTCTGTTCACCCTAATGGGGCATCTACTAAGCAGTCATCCAAAGAGGAGCATACAGTTCTACTTTAGACTGTAACATTGTGGAGAATGTAGCTCAACCCTGGAAAAAGATGCTTCAGGATATCTGACCTGAAGTATCTTGCCAGAAACACAGATATGCATAGGTTAAAAAAAGCACTGCTCATAAAAAAAAAATCGGGTTTCCTATTTCCGTTTGGGTTTTTTCAACCAAAAACCTGCTCCATTTTGGTGCCAATTCAGCAGTGGTTGTTTTCAATCAGGAGGGGGCAACCCTCAGTTTTTATTCTTACCTGGATGGGAGACCTCCTGGGAAAACTAGGTTGCTGCTGGAAGAGGTGCTAGTGAGGCCAGCAGGGGGAGCTCACCCTGTGGTCTGTGTGGGCCCTAGCATCCCAGTATAGTGACGGGGACACTATACTGCCAAAAAGCACCGTCTTTCGGATGAGACGTTAAACCGAGGTCCTGACTCTCTGTGGTCATTAAAAATCCCAGGATGTCTTTCGAAAAGAGTAGAGGTGTGACCTCGGCATCCTGGCCAAATTTGCCCATTGGCCTCTGACCATCATGGCCTCTGAATCATCCCCATATTCCGATTGGCCTCATCACTCTGTCTCCTCTCCACCAGTCAGCTGGTGTGTGGTGGGCGTTCTGGCGCACTATGGCTGCCGTCGCATCATCCAGGTGGATGCTGCACACTGGTGGTGGATGAGGAGATACCCCTGACACTGTAAAGCACTTTGAGTGTCTAGAAAAGCGCTATATAAATGTAACAAATTATTATTATTATTTATTTTTATTTTTTTTACTGCCTCAAGAGATTTAATTGAACTTTTTTCCTCTGATGATGGATAGCATTACCCTGGAAATCCAGAGGTCTCGCGAGAGCACAATTTGAATTGTCTCTGCAAGACACTCTGGCATCGAGCAATGATGCAGGTTACTGCAATACGTAAGCAATTGTGGGAACCAATCAAATCGGTGTATCTGATGTAGGCGGGCCAGAGGCGAGCTAAGCTGATGATGACAGCACTGCGACGTCCGAATCATATAGTAAACTTTGAAAGATCGCTGTCGCTACAGATGAACAACAAGTTGTTTGAAACGGCTTTGGCCGCTACAATGAACGAGTTAGACTTGGCTTTCCATATAAAAGAGGAACAGAAAACCGAAAACTCGAATCGTTCCATTGCAAGAAGGACGTTTTTGCTGTTTTGCCGACTGGATACGGCAAGAGTTTAATCTATCAATTCACGAGTTCACGCTTACATATAATTAGCCGGAGAATAGTAGTGCATGTTTGGCGTGCTGTCCGGTGAAGGGCTCCGAGCTCGGGAGTGGCCCGAACCCAGAGTACGTTACCCCCCAAGGATTGATGACTCACAGAAAGTCAGTTTTCTGAAGATCCATTAATCAATTCTTTTTGATCATATTTGCCACCTTACGATGACTGAAAACCACTGGTTGTTTTGGTTTTCTTGTGGTTTTCTTTGTTTCTACAGGTTACCAGTTGAAGATCAGCCTGTATTGTTTTGCTAATACTGCATATTTAAAAGATCTGTCCTTGTTTGAGAAGGAGACTGGTTCCTTTGTTAGAACATCCTGCTCTTGTGCTCTGCTGGACAGCTGGACATTCACCATTACCGATATTTTAGTTTTGTTTACTATTTGTTCCATATAATTATTTTTATATGGAACCCCTGGACTAAATAAATGTTTTCTTTAATGTTGTATGTGACTTTTTTGTTGACTTGCTGAGTCGGAATGCAACCATTCTGATACTGTTTAAACTCTCGCTGGTTTTCTTTTTTCTGAAATGTTGAAATTTACAACTGCCCAGTAGCATCTCTCCAACCGACAAAGAGTTGCCCACCATTCTCTCAAAACAAACACAAACACATCTCACTTTGACATCTTTCATGCTGAGTTTTACACAAAATGCCTGAAAGGGGGGAAGTCAGTGTAAACCAGAGGTGTGTAGGAGGGTGGTAACTGTGGGATTTCATTTTGTTCTCCAATAAGGTATTCATTGGCATTGCTTTCATCAATAGTTCAGACACAAAGAACCTCAAAAGCAATTTGAGATGTGAAGAAGAGATCACATATATAAAATAATACCACAGCAGCAAGATTTATCAGATTCTTTCACCCAACTCAAATTTGGCAAGTCTACGATCAAAGTTTCCAAGAACTACATGTGACAAACTTCAGAACAAAATGTCACCACAGTAACCGCTTACGAAATCCAGTGAGTGCATTTTCTGGGGGGAAAGCTTTCATTTATTGCTTGTGCTCTACAACACACAGACATGTTACAACACAAGGTGAATATTCTCATGTATACACATTTTTAATACACATGTATTAAATATTTTTAGGAAAAATCTGGAACCAGTCGTCATTCCCCATTCTTTCTTTCTTTCTTAATTCCTTTCTTTCTTTCTTTCTTTCTTAATTCCTTTCACTCGCTTTTCAAACAGCTTAAACTCCTCTGGCTCTTTACTGGTTTGCTTTTGTAATGCTGCCCAAAAGCGCTATACAAATAAACTTGAATTGAATTGAATTGAATTGAATCTCCCTTTCCTCTGTACTAAATGAATGAGCAGCTGTTTATTTGTGCTCAGACATACACAGTCAATATACAGATGTATGATGTTCCTCTGACGAGTCGTCTTACCTGTAGTATTTTGTGATTTCGAGGAGGCCAGTAATGCAGAGGTGAGTCCTAACAGCATAATCCACATCTTGATTGCTGGTAAAGAAATCTCTGTGTGAATTCAGAGGGTGTATAGTAGAGCTTAGAGTTTCCTGTAAGTATTGGAAGGTGAGATTTGAATGTCAGAACTAATAAAGATCAGAGGAAAGGAGGTGCAAGTATGAACACACCCTTCTACACCACTCGCCTTTACTTCTCTCTCTCTCTCTCTCTCTCTCTAACTGGAGGTCTAGAGATGAACAGTCTTTTTTCCTCATTTTTGAAACATTTGTGTGAGAGGTTGAACACGGTAAAATTATTTTAGCAAGTTGAATGTCATAGTTTCCAACAACTACATGTGACAACTACTGTCAGCTCACAAAGAGATTCCATGCACCGAGTCAATCTCTCAAGATATCCAGGCATGTTGGCGCCAATAGCCTTGTGGGCAGTGCGCCGGGTGTCCCGTGATCGAATTCTGCCTTGTTGACCTTTCCCGATCCCACCCCCCATCTCTGTCTCTCATTCACTTCCTGTCATATCTCCACTGTCCTATTAAAGAAAAATGCAAAAACACACAAAAAAATCCAGGCATAAATAATAAATAAATAAATAAAATAGATAAAATACAACAAAATAAAATAAGCCTATTTAGGGATGATCAAGATTGGTTTCATTGCAACATTCAACACATTTCCCCACAAATTCTCATTTCTGCATAACACAAATTCGTAATGATAATGATGAAAAACAAAACAAAGAATGCAGTAATTTGTTTTATATTTGTTGTCACTTAGTACACATTACAGGCAGCACATCTATATCATTACCCACATCAGTGACTTAAATAATAAAGCCAAATTATTTTTCAGATCAAGATTCCCAACAGAAAGTTTCTTTGCAAAGCAAGAACAGCTGATAAACACAACAACATAAACCTGACTGCATTTCACATTTGTCATCTCGTTACTACTGTAAAAAACAAAATGCGTCATTTATGTCACTGCTGTCGTGTTCACAGTTCATCATGTTATGCTGACAACATTAACGTTGTTATGAACAGAGAAAACAAGACACACTGGAAATTCAGATCTTTAAGACCTCTCTCCTCTCACTTCCTGTGTCTAGCTGTTGCTTTGAATACCGCTATGATTCCCTCCTTTGCTATGGTGATACACAAAAACAAATGTACACACGAACATCTGATTCGGTAAAGATGAGTCAAATCAGACTGAATTTTACTGTAACGCTTTATGACGCCTCCTTTAATGTTTGTCACACAAAGCTATCATTTAAATTCACAACCAATCATATGGCTACTATGATGATGCATTACTGCTAAAAACAGATTTAACAGAGTCATACAAATCTGACCAATACCACTGCACATAAAAATACACTCACCATTTACAAAACATGGAATGAAAATTGAATTGTTTGTGAAATCTGTGTTCATTTTGAAGTGTGAAAGATGGCAGGTGGCAGTTTGGGTATGTGGAAACATGAATGTACAGCATGTCTGCTAAGAACTGGAGATCTGCTAAATAACGCTGGTTATATAATGTCATTTAGAGTTTGGTAACTGCTGGATTTTTGCTGAAAATAGGAGAATTATTATTAGACATCTTACAGAGGTTTCTGAAGAATTGTGTTTTTACTAAATCACACTGAACTGAAAAAAAAAAAAAACAGGAAGTGGTTGAAGTGGTTGCTGTTTTGCAATCTGCACCATGGTAACACAAACACAAGTGAAGGTGCTAATGAAACACTTCTAAACAAGTAACTAGCAACATAATACAGAGTTTAAAAGCTTATTGTACGTTGATTTTTTTTTGTTTATTTCGACCCTGCAGACCAAAATGAATGAACACAAACAATTATAAACTGTGCCTACAACTGAATTTCTTCTATTATTTTAACTAATAAATGTATATTATTAATAGTATTTAGTAGACAAAAGGGCTACCCTCGACTAAAGATTTTTGCTGATCGACTACTAGTTAATTTTAAGCGATTAGTTGACTAATCGCATGTTTATTAAAAAAACATCATAATAATGACCTTTACGAGATGAAGTCGGCAACACTGACTCGTCATCTCCGCAGTAGTGATGCGCCTGTATGCATGTTTCATACGGATTAGATGATCTGAGATTATTTGTTGTCCATTTGAATTGGTTCATTTTCAGTTATTATCTATCTTTTTTTTTTTTTTTTTTTTTTTTTTTACGCACTCAAGTTCACAGAGACTGACGGCAGAAAGCGCATCCTATTTGCTGTCATTATTTTACAAAAGTGCAATGTTTTGTTGTTATTGTAAGTGCACACAAATACATTTTTACATATTCTAAAGATGTATTACTCTTTTTTTATATGACTTGCTCTAAATTTTATGAGCAAGTGACTGCACTACAGTGTTGCTATCACACCCCTGTCAAACTGTCAATTTTGGTTTAGTCCTTGTACGCCCATATTTGGTTTTTCTGTCATTATCCTTTATCCCCATCACCTGTCTGTAATCAATTAGTGTCCTTTATAAGTTTGTTTGAGTTCTTGGTTCTCTAAGTCTGAGGAAATGCATCATATGCAGCAAACAACTCCTTTCGTGTTTACAAGTATATGTTTCAGTCTGGTTCAGAGAAAGCCAATTTGATTTGTAGTATCAGGGCTGAGTATTTTTCTGTCTAAATAATTACATAATTTGCTCATTAATTAACCCCGATCACAAATAATTACATAATATTTACTGAGAAAAAAAAACTACAAGACTCCAAATAAACAATTAAAGATTAATTATTATTGTAGACTGGGGCTTTGAACAGAAAACACAGAAAGTGGCTTTGAAAGTCAGTATTGTGTTTTACTTTTTCTCTCATCATTCATATAACACACATTCTTGTATTTGTCTGGATTATGTGTTTGGCCTCTGCATCACATCTTTCTTTCTAAAGAGATAGTCCACCCAAAAATTAAAATCCTCTCATCGTTTATTCAGCCTTAATGCCACACCAGGGGCCTCATTTATAAAGACTTGCGTAGAAACCATCCTTGATTTTATCTAAGAACTTTTCTGATTTGATCGTAAGAGCGATTCAGAGAAAACGAACGTACCACGAAATCCATGCGTACGCCAGTCATTCGGTTATAAATCACAAATGATCGTGGAATTGTGTGCAGCTGAATGTTCCGCCGTCGAAACGCCCCTGCTTAATTAATTAACATATAAAATGAGCTCATTCCTAAAGCAAAAACTCTGTGACAATGGCAAGTAAAAAGAAGCGCAAGAAATCAAATTATAGTGAGGCTGAACTATCTGCAATACCAGGCATTACCACAAGGAAACGGTCGTACGCCAAGCTGGAATCTGACGTGGAGATAAGTACTTTTCCACGTCAAAGACAGTTTTTATAAATCTGTACTTTGACGTGGATTTGATCGTACGAACACTCTAAGATCAAATCAGTGCGTAAGAAAGTTTTATAAATGAGGCCCTAGATGTATTTTACTTTTTTAGCCCATGTAATGCAAGTGTGCGAGACAGCTTGAAAAACCACACAAAAACCACACAACCACACAAGTGAACATAATACTAAAGTTTAAAATATTAGTATTTATCATAAATACACACCTTTCATTTCACTTGAGAAGACATTGATTCATCAGCTCAGGTTGTATGTGTTTACATGTTCACTTTTTGTAGTTTTTGTGTAACCACTACACAACATGACTTTATAAAGTTCAAAACTGACTTCAGTAAAAACACAGTCTGAGGTCCTGAAGTTCTGAGACCCCAGCAAAAAAAAAAAAAAAAGGATGATACATTACCCCAAAGACACAGCCAGAGTTATACCACGTATTATGGTGGCACACATTATAAATTATGTTGGAAAATTTTGTATTAACATTGCAACACACAGACACACAGACTCAGATCTTCTCAAGGTGAAAAAGGACTTGAAACAACTATCCAAGACAGTTACTTTACTTTAAAACAGGATTTTAATTCCTCAGCACAGACAAGCAGATGCAGCTGATAAGCAGCCTACTGGTGAGTGAGGACCTGTGGCCTTTATATCACAAATCTAGCATCTGCTCACTCGTTCTATTCTGAGAAGTCGAAAAGTGTCTCAACTCACTCAAAGGCAGTCCAGAGTTGTGGCATGAAGGACACGACATCTTTGTTCCGTCCATCAAGGAACGAAGGTTACCATACGTAACCAAGATGTTCCCTTTCTGTCGTTCACTTCGACGTTGTGTCATATGTACGATAGTAGGGGTCTCTATACTAAATGTCACATCTGTCAGACTGCGTCACGAGTGTACGGGCGCAGATACAAGTCAACGTGTTAAATAAATGCACCTCTCCTCTTTGTGACCTTCCAACGCCCAAGAACTTGACCTGCTCCCTACTGGAGAGCTTCAGAGGTCCTTCAGCCAGAGCCTATGTTCTCATAGCAAGTTCCTCCATTGAACTTAGCTACGTGAAATGTGCTGGAGTGATGGAAGGAGTGGAAGAAAACAAAACTAGAGATTTTCTGTACAGCCTGGCGTGAATGTAACATATCCTACAGAAAAGCATTAAAAACTGCTAGATCTGATTATTTTTCGTCTTTCTTAGAAGAAAACAAACATAACCCTAGGTATTTATTCAATACAGTGGGTAAATTAACGAAGAATAAAGCACCAACAGGTGATGAATTTTCCCAACAGCACAGCAGTAATAACTTAATGAACTACTTTACTACCAAGATAGATACTATTAGAGATAAAATTGTAACTATGTAGCCATCCGCTACAGTATCGCATCAGATACGCTATAGATCTTCTGAGGAAAAATTCCATGCATTTTCTACTATAGGAGAGGAAGAGTTGTATAAACTTGTTAAATCATCTACACAGACAACATGTATGTTAGACCCGATTCCGTCTAAGCTACTAAAAGAGGTGCTTCCAGAAGTCATAGATCCTCTTCTGAATATTATTAATTTGTCACTATTGTTAGGATATGGGATGCACTTTTTTCCAGGGGTTTCAGTACAGCGTAATCGCATAGGTCACCGATCATGCGCAGTTAGGGAAAAGCCATTTGCTTCAGATACCTCCACGATCGCAGGGGTTTTGTGCCCTTCATAATTATATTCATATACAGTATCATGAAATACCTGTCCACGATCGCAGGGGTTTAGTGCACTTCATATTTATATTCATATACAGTATCATGAAATACCTGTCCACGATCACAGGGGTTTAGTGCACTTCATATTTATATTCATATACAGTATCATGAAAAACCTGTCCACGATCGCAGGGGTTTAGTGCACTTCATAATTATATTCATATACAGTATCATGAAAAACCTGTCCACGATCGCAGGGGTTTAGTGCACTTCATAATTATATTCATATACAGTATCTTGAAATACCTGTCCACGATCGCAGGGGTTTAGTGCACTTCATATTTATATTCATATACAGTATCTTGAAATACCTGTCCACGATCGCAGGGGTTTAGTGCACTTCATATTTATATTCATATACAGTATCTTGAAATACCTGTCCACGATCGCAGGGGTTTAGTGCACTTGATATTTATATTCATATACAGTATCATGAAATACCTGTCCACGATCGCAGGGGTTTTGTGCCCTTCATATTTATATTCATATACAGTATCTTGAAATACCTGTCCACGATCGCAGGGGTTTAGTGCACTTCATATTTATTATTCATATACAGTATCTTGAAATACCTGTCCACGATCGCCGGGGTTTAGTGCTCTTCATATTTATATTCATATACAGTATCATGAAATACCTGTCCACAATCACAGGGGTTTAGTGCACTTCATATTTATATTCATATACAGTATCATGAAAAACCTGTCCACAATCACAGGGGTTTAGTGCACTTCATATTTATATTCATATACAGTATCTTGAAATACCTGTCCACAATCACAGGGGTTTAGTGCACTTCATATTTATATTCATATACAGTATCTTGAAATACCTGTCCACAATCACAGGGGTTTAGTGCACTTCATATTTATATTCATATACAGTATCTTGAAATACCTGTCCACGATCGCAGGGGTTTAGTGCTCTTCATATTTATATTCATATACAGTGTCTTGAAATACCTGTCCACGATCGCAGGGGTTTAGTGCTCTTCATATTTATATTCATATACAGTGTCTTGAAATACCTGTCCACGATCGCAGGGGTTTAGTGCTCTTCATATTTATATTCATATACAGTATCTTGAAATAACTGTCCACGATACCATTGTAAACCATGATTCATTTTCGTAAATAGACACTACACGTTTTACATTTCTATAACGGCTGTTTATTTGTTTTCGAGAATCGTTTAAATGTAAGATTTTAAAACATAAAATAACCTGTATGATTGTGTTGTCCTTCTTTATCCATCAGTGCTGATCCTAGGTTTTGAAATGCCCGCGCAGAAAAACTGACTTACTGTGCGTGATCGGTGACTTCTTTTTTTTTTTTTAGAAAGGGCGTTTTCCTAACGCCCCCAGAAACGCCCATTTTACGTCGTGGTAATGAAACTCCTGGAATTTAGTAAGTGCCGTTAGGATATGTCCCCACAACCTTCAAACTGGCTGTTATTAAGCCTCTCATTAAAAACCACAACTTGATCCCAATTAATTAAACAATTACAGAGCAATTTCAAATCTCCATTTTCTGTCAAAGATACTAGAAAAGGTAGTATCCTCACAATTGTGTTCCTTCTTAGAGAAAAATGGTATCTGTGAGGATTTCCAGTCAGGTTTTAGACTGTATCATAGTACTGAGACTACTCTTATTAGAGTTGCAAATGATCTTCTCCTGTCATCCGATCATGGATGCATCTCTCTATTAGTGCTACTGGATCTTAGTCCTGCGTTTGATACTATTGACCATAATATTCTTTTAAATAGACTTGAAAATTATGTTGGCATTAGTGGGAGTGCACTGGCATGGTTCGAATCGTACTTATCTGACCGGCATCAATTCGTAGCAGTGAATGACGAGGTATCATATCAATCACAACTGCAGAATGGAGTACCTCAAGGCTCAGTACTAGGGCCATTACTTTTTACACTTTATATGTTACCCTTTGGAGATATTATCAGGAAACATGGTGTTAGCTTTCACTGTTATGCTGATGATACGCAGCTCTATATTTCTTCACAGCCCGGCGAAACATACTAATTTGAAAAACTGAATGCATAGTTTATATAAAAAATTGGATGGCGAGTAATTTCTTACTGCTAAATTATGAAAAAAACAAAAAAAAACAGGTAATAATTATTGGACCTAAAACCTCTGCATGTAATAACCTAAAACACAGTCTAATACTCAATGACTGCTCCGTCAATTCTTCGTCATCAGTCATGAACCTAGGTGTCCTATTCGATAGCAATATTTCCTTCGAAAGCCACATTTCTAGCATTTGCAAAACAGCATTTTTTCATCTAAAAAATATATCGAAATTACGACCTATGCTCTCTATGTCAAGTATCGAGAGCAAGAACTTCAGCATCATCACCAGTCCTCTCACTAGTCTTGAATGGCGACACTGGCTGGAAGGTGCTGTCCATCCCTTCCAGGTGCTAACTGATCACAAAAATCTCCAATATCTCCGTGATGACAAGAGGCTCAATCCCCGCCGGGCACGCTGGGCACTATTCTCCACTCGCTTTGATTTCTCTATATCCTATAGACCCGGATCCAAGAATTTCAGAGCTGATGCTCTTTCACGTCTCCATGCCTCTGATGAAGTTACTGAAGATGCCTCAACCATTTTGCCATCCCAACTCATACTCAGTCCCATAGAATGGACAGCACCTCCAGCCGTTACTCGCCCTGCTCCCAGAAATCTACCGGGCTGTCCACCAGGGCTTCAGTTCATTCCCTCATCTCAACATCTGGACCTCATTCACTCCATGCACACATCCCTAGGCACTGGTCACCCAGGGGCCAACAATACTCTCTCGCTGCTCAACGAACACTTCTGGTGGCCGGAGATGGCTAGGGATGTGAGAAGATATGTGCAAGGATGTAAGGATTGGGCCATGTCAAAGAGCCCACGACACCTCCCCGCTGGGAAGCTCCATCCCGTAACCATCCTAAACTGCCCCTGGTCACACCTAGGGATTGACTGCATGATGGATCTACCAGCTTCTGGAGGTAACACTGGCATCCTGGTAATTGTGGACCGCTTCTCTAAATTCTGTCGTTTGCTCTCTGAAGGGATTACCTACAGCCATAGAGACGGCCAAACTCATCTTTAATCATGTGTTCCGGTACTTTGGAAACCCAGAAGACATTGTCTCAGATCGAGGTCCACAAATCATATCCGAGGTGTGGAGGGCCTTCTTCAATCTCCTTGGCGTGACTGTAAGCCTGTTGTCTGGATACCACCCGCAGACCAATGGACAGACAGAGAGAAAAATCCAAGAGGTGGGGCATCATCAACTTCAGAGGGCAGTGCGTAGATCCAAGATGGTCAAGTCAAGTCAAGTCAAGTCAAGATTATTTATACAGCGCTTTTTACAATACAAGTTGTGTCAAAGCAACCTTACAGTATTAAAATAATAAAGTAAAATGTCAATAATAATGCAAGAGTTTCATATTGCAACAAAGTCAAAATGGGGAGGACTCATCTGGTTCCCATGGCCTTGTGCCGGTGGCCGTTTAGGGTAGGAGTTCTTTCTTGATGATCTGGCCACCAGGACGGTGGCCGACCTCAGAAGAACTCAAGGTCCTAATTTTACCCCTGGCCAGAAGGTCTGGCTATCGACCAGGGATATTCGTCTGCGCCTGCCCTCCAAGAAGCTAAGTCCCAGATTTGTTGGTCCTTTCACCATATTGGAACAGGTTAACATTTACGGACTTCAGCTCCCTCCACAATACAGAATTGACCCCACTTTCCACGTCTCACTACTCAAACCTCACCATGACCCTCTGCTTCCCTCCACAGAACCTGGCCAGGAAGAGGACCCCCCTCCACCTTTACTGTTTGAAGAAGGTTCCATTTGCAAGGTCAAGGAGATCCTGCAGTCCCGATGTTGTGGTGGTCGCCTTGAGTATCTGGTGGATTGGGAAGGCTATGGTCCAGAAGAACGCTCATGGGTACCCATAGATGATATCCTAGATCCTACTCTAACTGATAAATTTAATTCTGCTCATCCAGATTATCCTGCACCTCAAAGAAGAGGTAGACCACCACGGCGTCCACGTCTTAGGCCCTCAGGAGCGGGCCGTGGAGACGGTAATGTCAGGGACGGCCAGGTTCTGTCACCTCTCTCACCCAGCGATCTCAGTCACCCGAATTCTAACAAGCCACAACACCTGCACCTCATCATCAGCCAATCAATCACCATATAAGAACACACACCGCAATACGCTCATTGTCCGAGCATGTTTGCACGAAGCGGACTGTCTATGCTCTCCTCTGAGTTCATGGTTATACTTATCTGCATTGTACTTAACTCTGTGTCTTGTCTTCCAGTCAGTCCTGTCTCCTCCAGGGAAATTCATTGGGTCAACGCGATGTGTGTTCTGCCAGTTCTGGTCACAATCTCCAAAGATTCCTACAAAGCAAAGAATGCATCAGTAATCGCAAGTGCCATACCGAACTTCAAATCTGTCTGCATCACTTACCTGTTCTATGTTCCACTGCCATTATCATCACGCTCTGCTGTTTATCAATAAACTTTGTTCATGCTTCACTTACCTCCTGTGTTCCATCTGCTTCTGTAACAATTATATTATCTTTATTATCACGCTTAATAAGCAAACTGCAGCTGCTTCAAAATGCAGAAGCTAGAGTTCTTACTAGAACCGTACTAGCCTGGTTCTGTCACCATTTTAAAATCTTGCTAATTACTTATAAAGCCTGAATAGTTCAACTCCTCAGTACTTAAGTGAGCTCTTACTGTATTATATTTCTTAACTTCTGTTGCAATCTCAAAACTCTGGCCATTTTATAATACATAGAATATCAAAACCAATTGTGAGTGGCAGTCCCTTTTCTTATTTAGCACCCAAACTCTGGAACAATCTACCTAGCATTGTTTGGGGGCAGACACATCTCTTTCACCTGGTTTACACACTATAACTTTTTTATAAGTGAAATCCGTTAAAGCAGCGGTTCTCAATTCCAGTCCTCCATCTGCACATTTTGTGTGTTTCTCCTATCACTTCAGGTGTTTGTTCTATTCAGACATAAGTGCCCTTCGAAGTGGACATCACAGGATATTCCTCCGTTATTTATTAGTTCAAAATGAGCGTATATGTTCCATTTGAAGAATATTAAAGCATGCGAGATGATGTGAATTTAAATTGTATTTATTTACAGATGCATTTATGTCACACTTCTCTAGTAAGTTTCGTCTGTGTGTGAAGACGCTGCATGTGGTGGCATAGTGCAAATATGTGAATGAATGTTCTGAATTGTAGTAAACTTCAACGGATTTCCCCTGCTCAGGGAGTAGGGAGCAATGAACACTGTGCAGGGACCATGTCAATCGGAATACAGTTTGTGCACGGAGCTCACTTCTAACGAGCTGGTTATCTGAATCAGGTGTGTTAACTAAGAGAGAAAAAAAAACACGCAAGGACTGGAATTGAGAACCGCTGCATCAAAGGATTGTTAGTCTGCATTAATTAGGTCATCCGGAACCAAAAACACTTCCTTTAACCCAGATATACTTGCTATATGGTAACAAGAATGGCATCTACGCTAATATTAGTCTGTTCCATTTTATTCCAAGATCACTGTACCCACCCAGATCCAGTCTGTTTCCAGATCAGATGGTCATTGCAGTCCCCTGGATCCAGTCCGTCTCCAGTCCAGATAGTGGATCAGGACCTCTAAAGCCCTAAATGTCAGCATAGACCGTGTCAACTTCAAGACACAAGGGTGTTTTTCTCCATTTCTGTCACTGATGGAGTTTTGGTTCCTTGCCACTGTCGCATGTGAGGAGTGAGCAGTCTTCTTTTTATTTTTTTCGTTTGCTCTCTGTATGTTAATCCGAAAACTGGAATATCTTTGTCAAGAATGGGGTCAGACATAATTAAATGTTGGTAAAATGAAACAAAGCAAAAAAGATTCAAAGGAAAAACAATGCAAAATAAATTAACATTAGAGCAGAGCTCAGAACTCAAGCAGCCATCTCACTATTGGTCACGTGACGCTACCCAGCCATTAATATGTTTATAAGAAACTGAAAAATAAAAACAGATGTCTGGGCATGTCAAAACTCGTTCAGGGCCCAAAACACCCTAAAATACGAGAGTGTTAAAGGTGTATGTGGCGTCCATAGCCACAACCTTTGGGGTGGTTACACACTGATTACATGTTTACTTTGTGCTGCTTTGCGGCTAAGACCTATTACACACTAGGGTCGTGTCAAGAGATCTGGCTGTGGTACTAGAGGGGTTGAATAAGGCCGCCTTTGAACCTCTGGAAGAGGTTCCAGAAAAGTTCTTAACACTTAAAAGAGTGTTTATTCTAGCCATCTCATCACTGAAGAGAGTTGATGACCTTCAGGCCCTTTCTGAAGCCCCTTCATGTCTGGAATTTGAATGACTCTCTGAAACAAGAGGAAGCATGACAACACTCAACAACTATTCTTTTCAGCTCATTACAAATTAATCTTGCAGCCGCATTCTGGATTACTTGTAGCAGTTTGATAGAACTGGCTGGAAGACCTGCCAAGAGAGCACTGCAATAGTCCAGCCTGGACAGAACAAGAGCTTGAACAAGGAGTTGCGAAGCATGTTCTGAAAGAAAGGGCCTGATTTTCCAGATGTTGAATAAAGCAAATCTAAGTTTTAGCAATGTAGTCTGAGGAAGTCAGCTTATCATTAATTACAACTCCAAGGTTTCTGGCTGTTTTTGAAGGAGTTATGGTTGATGTGCCTAACTGGATGGTAATATTGTAATGAAACAATGGGTTTGATGGAACCACAGGCAGTTCTGTCTTGGCAAGGTTGAGTTGAAGATGATGGTCCTAAAACACAGTATAATCAAAATATTCACAGTGAAGGTCAAAGACACATACTGATCTAAACACTGAGACTTGAACACTATGGTGCCAAACATTCCTAGACTCTAACATTCATAGTGTTACAGTGAAAACACTCATACTTATTTTATATCTTGCTGTTTCATATTTAATAGGTCATAAAAAAAAAACATCCCGGTGATGTGAGACAGTTAGGTGCAATAAAATGACAGTTCAAAATGTTTAACTTTATTTCATTTATGTAAAAGTATTCTAGATGAACTTAATGAATCTTCAGGCTTTGTTAAGGAGGTGATGTGGGCATTTACATGTTAGCAGACCCCACATGGACAATTATATTTTGAACAGAATGCTTGCTCATGGATGCGATCACATTACAGATAATGAGCTCAGATGGTAAAAACTGTACCTCAGAGAATATTTGTTTCCAATGTGACTTCATTTAAAAGTAGACATTTCAAGCATTCTATAGATATATTTATCTACCAGAGGGTTACTGATATCCAAAATTGTCCTCACAATAATACACAGTAAACAAAGATTTGACTTGACTTGGCGTGGCTTGGGGAAACAAGAACTAGAACAAGAACAAATTCACCAAACAATACTTGACAAGAGACAAAGGAAAACATGAGGTCTATATACCAAACAATGTCACATGACAATCCAACCAATAAGAAATAAAACACATGATTAAAATAACCAATCACAACATAAGGGTGTACATAGCGAGATGCATGAGGGCAGGAGAAATCACATGACAAACCAGGAACCAGGACTAAACTACAGGAACACACACCCAAACCGATGTGACAGACACATGTTTTTTTCAGATGTTGAATTTTCAAAATCTTCCCCTCCAGCTTTTGGTCGGTGTGTTCCAGCTTCTGTGAAATTACAATTATTCAGAAATTAGTGTATCTGCACTGATTGTATGGAAAAATGTTCCATCTCTGAAATAACTTTTCAACCTGCTGTCTGAAAACCTTCAGCAAAAGTGGAGCCCTTTAAATGTACATTTGTTTAGACATTTAAGCCTTTATTTTGGGTAAGTTTCACAATTTACTGTAAAATTAAGAGATTAATGTTTTGCATATTATAACCCTGGACTTGGAGTACTTGATGAACTTAATACATGACCTAGATTATTTATTGTGCAAAAAGCTCAGTGTGCTCTTATTAAGCTGTTTCACATTGAACATCCATGTAAATACTTTATAAACAGACTTTAAATATTAACTGATAGTTGTCACTTTAAGTTCCTGTTTATAAAATGATTAATAACTTATTAAGAATTGAAGGATTTCCAGGACCTTCAATTCTGTGTGACAGCACAGGCCAGCACAACTGCCTGGCAACACCTCAAGACAGGCATAATGGCGGGCTGCACTATCTCTCTACTGGTGTTTACTATGGCGATGGAGCTCATTCGAGCATCCCGGTGGGTGGTTGAAGGGAGCGGTTGAAGAGCGGGCTGCGTCTTCCTCCAATCAGGGCGTACATGGATGACATGACAACAATAACAACAACAAATGCATGCACAAAACGTCTGCTGGATAAACTCCAGGGAAACATCAAATGGGCACGAATGGAGATTAAACCCAACAAATCCCACAGTATCTCCATTGTCAAAGGCCAGCTTACCAATGAGAGGTTCCAGATTAACAATGAGCCAATACCAACAGTTCTGGAGAAGCCCATCAAAAGCCTCGGCCGCTGGTACAGCGCAGAACTCAAAGATTCAAAGCAGGTGGAGCAACTCAGGCAGGATACAATCAGCGGCCTTAAGAAGATCAACAACACTGATCTCCCCGGGAAGCTGAAGCTTTGGTGCTTTCAGTTTGGGCTGCTGCCCCATCTCATGTGGCCAATTTATATCTATGAGGTCACGCTAACCCATGCCAACCGACTGGAGAGACTAGTGAATGCACAAGTGAGGAAGTGGCTTGGACTGCCGAGATGCCTTACCAGCATTGGCCTGTATGGCAACGGAGCCCTCTCCCTGCCAATCTCAAGCCTGGTGGAGGAGTACAAATGTGCCAAATCAAGGCTGGAAATGACTCTCAAAGAATCCCGGGACCCAGTTGTCAGAGGTGCTGCTCCAACCCTAGCAACGGGGAATGGAAGCCATCGGCAGCATTGGCTTGGATTGAAAGCAGCAACACCCACATGGCAAAAGGCTACTCCAACCGAACGGCGGCACGCGGTGGTGGAGGAGGTGCGCCACCAGGAGGAAGCAGCCAGGTGTGCCAAGGCTGTCTCCCAAGCCCAGCAAGGCCGCTGGATGAAGTGGGATGGTGTGGAGAGGAGAAAAATCACATGGAGTGAGATGTGGGGCATTGAGGCTAATAGACTAAGTTTCATCATTAGAGCCACATACGATGTCCTGCCCTCCCCAACCAACCTTCATCTCTGGCATGGAGAGGACCCAGCCTGTAACCTGTGTGCAGCCCCAGCAACCCTCAAACACATTCTGGTGGGTTGCAAGACCAGCCTAACTCAAGGAAAGTATACCTGGCGCCACAATCAAGTGCTGAAGTGCTTGGCTGCCGAAATTGAGAATAAGATGGTAATTACCAACACCATGCCTCTAAATTCCCAGACTACCCTCCCACGGAGAACAACCTTCATGCGGGAAGGGGAGAAACAGCGGACCAGGCCATCACTTCCAGACTCTGGCCCACTGAATGCAGCCCGGGATTGGGAAATGCGGGTAGACCTCAGCCAGAGGCTCACCTTCCCACCCGAAATTGCAGCAACTAACCTGCGCCCAGATCTTGTCCTCTGGTCCAAGTCCTGCCGGCGTGTCTTCATCATTGAAATGACTGTCCCATGGGAGGATGCCATCGACGAGGCATTTGAACAGAAGAGGCTGCGGTATGCCAACTTAGCAGCTGAAGCAGAGGGGCGGGGCTGGAATGTGAAGGTGTGGCCAGTGGAGGTGGGATGTAGAGGTTTTGTAGCCAGTTCTACCACAAGGCTCTTGAAGGAAGTAGGGATCAGAGGGCGGTCCCAATGGAGGGCAATCAAAGAACTTGCCACTGCAGCGGAACGGAGCAGTCACTGGTTGTGGCTGAAACGTAGGGACGCAACATGGGCTGCCAAATGATCACATGGAGCCACCACTGTGTGACACACACCCGGGTCTGACCAACCCGTGGTGGGCCAACCCCGGCAGAGGGTGTCTTGTGATAAGTGGCCGAAACACCCAATGAGGTCGGGGCACACAAATGAAGAGGTTTCACACTGGTGGCACCACGTGATCTATGCCAAATTTCACCCCACCCAAGACGACATCCCCATTCAATTTGTTGTTCTGATAGTTAGGGATCTTTCACAACCAGTCCTAGTAAGAATCCATATTTTTAAGATGACAAAATCTAAATGTAACTACAGTTTATGACCAAAGATGAAAGAGGCAATAAATTCAATAAAAGGAGCCATCAGAAACCTGTCATATCTGTCCAGGAAAAAAGCAAGTAAAGGTCGGAATACACTACAGGACTTTTAAAATTCTAAAACAGCAGGCATCATACACTAAAAAGTTGCAGTGTATTCCAGCCTTAAGAGACTAAAGATAAGCTGACATCCATTTAATAAGAGGTTTCATAATGAGCCTAGTTTTTGTGTGCATCCCTGTAAATTAAATGTTTTACTGGTTTGTTTTGTTATTTGATTTTTGATCATGTGTTACTTAGCTGAACATGGACTAGTCTAGATGTTGCAATGTGATTAAATGACACTTCACTATGAATATACAGGTGCTGGTCATATAATTAGAATATCTTCAAAAAGTTTATTTATTTCACTAGTTCCATTCAAGAAGTGAAACTTGTATAATGTATACATTCATTCCACACAGACTGATTTATTTCAAGTGTTTATTTCTTTTAATTTTGATGATTATAACTGACAACTAATGAAAACCCAAATTCAGTATCTCAGAAAATTTGAAAATTACTTAAGACCAATACAAAAAAAAGGATTTTTAGAAATCTAGGCCAACTGAAAAGTATGAACAGCACTCAATACATAGTTGGGGCTCCTTTTGCCTGAATTACTGCAGCAATGCGGCATGGCAATGAGTCGATCAGTCTGTGGCACTGCTCAGGTGTTATGAGAGCCCAGGTTGCTCTGATAGTGACCTTCAGCTCTTCTGCATTGTTGGGTCTAGCATATCGCATCTTCCTCTTCACAATACCCCATAGATTTTCTATGGGGTTAAGGTCAGGCGAGTTTGCTGGCCAGTTAAGAACAGAGATACCATGGTCCTTAAACCAGGTACTGGTAGCTTTGGCACTGTGTGCAGGTGCCAAGTCCTGTTGGAAAATGAAATCTGCATCTCCATAAAGTTGGTCAGCAGCAAGAAGCATGAAGTGCTCTAAAACGTCCTGGTATACAGCTGCGTTGACCTTGGACCTCAGAAAACACAGTGGACCAACACCAGCAGATGACATGGCACCCCAAACCATCACTGACTGTGGAAACTTTACACTGGACCTCAAGCAACGTGGATTCTGTGCCTCTCCTCTCTTCCTCCAGACTCTGGGACCCTGATTTCCAAAGGAAATGCAAAACTTCTTGAATGGAATTAGTGAAATAAATCAACTTTTTAAAGATATTCTAATTATATGACCAGCACCTGTATAACTAATCAAATTAAATGCCTTGTTGCTTGATTTTAGTGTTCTGTTTTTTTTTTTTTTTTTTTTTTTTTTTTGTGATTGACTTTGTACCTTCAAATAAAACACTTTTTTCAGTTATTCTTTAAAAAGGTTGTTTAAAATAAAACAAGAATTTTTAATAAAACATGATGTGAGTCTATTGGCAACAGAGAGTGTGCTTAAAGGGTACAAAATGCCCATACCCATAACATGGTGTTAGCTTTCATTGTTACGCTGATGATACGCAGCTCTATATTTCTTCGCGGCCCGGTGAAACATACCAATTTGGAAAACTAACAGAATGCATAGTTGAAATAAAAAATTGGATGGCGAGAAATTTCTTACTGCTAAATTCTGAAAAAACAGAGGTGTTAATTATTGGACCTAAAACCTCTACAAGTAATAACCTAAAACACAGTCTAATACTAGATGGCTGCTCTGTAAATTCTTCATCATCAGTCAGGAACTTAGGTGTCCTATTCGATAGCAATCTCTCCTTCGAAAGCCACATTTCTAGCATTTGCAAAACCGCATTTTTTCATCTAAAAAATATATCTAAATTACGACCTATGCTCTCGATGTCAAATGCAGAAACGTTAATCCATGCGTTCATGACCTCAAGATTAGATTATTGTAATGCTTTATTGGGTGGTTGTTCTGCACGCTTAATAAACAAACTCCAGCTGGTCCAAAATGCAGCAGCTAGAGTTCTTACTAGAACCAGAAAGTATGACCATATTAGCCCAGTTCTGTCAACACTGCACTGGCTCCCTATTAAACATCGTATAGACTTTAAAATCTTGCTAATTACTTATAAAGCCCTGAATGGTTTAGCTCCTAAGTACCTGAGCGAGCTCTTATCATATTATAGTCCTTCACGTCCGCTGCGTTCTCAAAACTCCGGCAATTTGATAGTACCTAGAATATCAAAATCAACTGCGGGCGGCAGGTCCTTTTCACATTTAGCGCCCAAACTCTGGAACAATTTACCTAACACTGTTCGGGAGGCAGACACAATCTGTCAGTTTAAATCTAGATTAAAGACCCATCTCTTTAACCTGGCCTACACTTAATACATTTTCCAATCCAAATCCGTTAAAGGATTGTTAGGCTGCATTATTTAGGTCAACCGGAACCAGGGACACTTCCCAAAACACCTGATGTACTCGTTGCATCAGAAGAAGAATGCCATCTACGCTAATACTAGTATCTTTCCTTCTTATTCCGAGGTCACCGTAGCCACCGATCATGTATCCAGATCAGACGTTCACTGCAGTCCCCCGGATCCAGTCTGTACCCATCAGCACCCAGAGATATCCTTTACAGCCCTGAATGTCAGCAGAGACCACATCAACTAGATGAGCCCCAGAGACAGATCATCAGTGAAGACCCCATCACCTAGACGGCCACCGACGCAAGACTGCGAAAACCAGATGAGTCCTCTCCAATCTGATTTTGTGGCAACTTGGAACTCTTGCATCTACATTAATATTAGTCTGTTTGTTTCTTATTCCCAGGTCACCATAGCCACCAGATCCAGTCCGTACCCAGATCAGATGGTCACTGCAGTCCCCCGGATCCAGTCCGTACCAAGAGGTGGATAAACACCTACAGCCGAATGTCAGCGGATACCGTGTCAACTAGATGAGCCCCAGGGACAGATCATCAGAAAGAACTCCTACCCTAAACAGCCACCGGCACAAGGCCATGGGAACCAGATGAGTCCTCCCCAATTTGACTTTGCTGCAATATGGAACTTTTGCACTTTTATTGACATTTTATCTTATTATTTTAATACTGTAAGGTTGCTTTGACACAACTTGTATTGTAAAAAGCGCTGTATAAATAAACTTGACTTGACTTGACTTGACCCATAAAGCACAGCCAGACTTTTGGCATTTAATGATGTGCATCGTAATTGAAATGCTTTTTTCATTTAAAATAAAATAAAAATATTTTTGTGTGAGAGATTAAGATTTTATTTTAACACAACTTTTTGTACTCAAACCAATATCTTGTGCACTAAAAATGTCTCAATGTATATTTTGGTGAGCTTAATAAGCACATTTACCCTAGATTTTGATGTGTTTCGAATTTGAATGTGACAATTAAAACAAATGACTGCCTGCTGTTTCCAAAATATTTAAGTTTTTAGATTTTACTTCTATAGTATCTGTTGCTCTTGTTTATGTAACACTTCAAAAATCAGCAAAATGGTTATATATGCAGCCAAAATAAATGATTTTATAACTCACTTATCCTTCACCATTCAAAGGGTCATTTAAACTGACCCAATAGTATATCTTGAAAATTAGAACCATTTTACAATTCTTAGCATAATTTTCATTCTCATTTTGTTGAAGTTTGACTACATTTATTTCAGAAGCATTTTGGCCTGTAGACCAGTGTCAAAAAAATGTGTGCTAAACAGACAAATGTTTAATGTAAAAGTGAACATTACGTCTAAACATCCTGTAGCACACCTTGAATACTTTTTTTTCATACAAAAGTGCCTTCCAATCGCATACATTTAAAATGTTATCTCATATAGTATCTGTCGTACCTGTAAATGCTGAAACAGAAGCGCCATCAGTTTTGTTTAAACTGTCGGGGTCAATCAAAGCTGTGCAGTTCTTGTCTGATGTATCTGATTAAAATGTAATGTTTTGTTAAAAATGTGATTGATCATGTGTTGACCAAAACTTACAGTATGTTGCACAAATCAAACCTTTAGCATCATTACAGAAGGCGTCATATTTTCCTTTTTTTGTCTGGAGATTTTCTGATGATACCCGTTTCCAGCACAGATTTTATTTGGCCTTTGACGGAGTATCACCAACTCTGTGCCTTTTATCCATCCATATCTGCAGACAAAATGTATGTTTATATTTCGGTGGAGCTCATGGTAATAATGATCCTAAAAGTTTAATTGTCATTTGGTTGTGTTCAGCTGAATGTAAGGACCTGCATGTCTGTAGTCCTTTTTCATAGGCTTTTTTCCACCTGCTGCAGACTGGCTAATGAAGAGGATAAATCATACTCAAACTTCAGACTATAGCGATCTCTCCCCTCCACATGAAACACTCCAGCATAGCTGCAGCTCCATGAGCGCACAACTGCAGGAGAAACAGGGCATTAACAATAGTAATGTGTGAATTACAGAAGCAATTACAGTCCAGAGAGAAGGCAGCAGCGGCAGCGTGTAAGGCGTTGTTAACATTTAGTTGCTGCTAGAAATCATTTATTCGATTGTATTTCTATTGCTATTGTTTTTGTTTTAAATTGTAGTTTAGTTTGCACTTATTAAAATTAGAATACTAAGCCGTCGGCTAAGGGAAGCTTTTGTCATTCATATTGCTCCCTTCCTGGACGCACTTAAGTGTGAAGTTTGTGCCAATTTAGTTTCGGGTAACCCCACTGCTCAAAAAACCTACACTTAACACTTCACTCATAGAGAACTACAGACCTATCTCTCTCCTTCCATTCATAGCAAAAACACTGGAACAATCCGTTTTCAACCAGGTATCATTATTTCTCACACTGAAGAATCTATTGGATGCTAACCAGTCAGGGTTCAAGAGTGGCTATTCAACTGAGACTACGCTACTGTCTGTCACTGAAGCCTTGCGGATTGCAAAAGCTGAACCCAAATCATCTGTACTTATTTTGCTGGACCTATCTGCAGCTTTTGACACGGTGAATCATCAGATCCTCCTGTCCACCCTCTCATCGCTGGGCATCACAGGGACTTCCCTTCGCTGGTTTAAATCCTACCTCTCTGTTAGGTCTTTCAGAGTGGCCTGGGGAGGGGAGGTATCTAAAACTCATCAACTGGTCACTGGGGTTCCTCAGGGATCAGTTCTCAGACCCCTTCTCTTCTCCAGATACACTACATCTCTGGGCCCCATCATACAGGCGCATGGCTTCTCCTACCATTGCTATACTGATGACACACAGCTCTATCTTTCATTCAAACCAGATGATCCATCGGTAGCTGCGGATCTACGGATCTCAGGCTGCCTGGCGGACATCTCTGCATGGATGAAGAAACACCACCTACAGCTCAACCTGGCAAAGACTGAGCTCTTTGTCTTTCCTGCCACTCCAACTCTACCACATGACTTCACCATCCAGTTAGGTTCATTAACAATCAATCGACATCGATCCTACAGGTTTGCATTGCACAACATCAGAAAGATCAGGCCCTTCCTAACAGAGCATGCTGCACAACTCCTCGTCCAGGCCCTGGTCATTTCTAGGCTGGACTACTGCAATGCTCTTTTATAATTCAGAGTGCAGCAGTACGGCTGGTCTTCAATGAGCCCAAAAAGGCGCATGTCACACCTCTCTTCATATCTCTGCACTGGCTGCCGGTTGCGGCTCGCATCAAGTTCAAGACACTGATGTTGGCATATAGAACAGCCACGGGCTCATCACCCGCCTACTTCCACTCACTATTACGAATCATTGTACCATCACAGGGAGGCATGAAATCACTTTCCAGAACATTTCCGTTCACCGTTCCTGCCTGGTGGAATGATCTTTCCACCCCTATCCGGAATGCAGACTCCTTGACAGCTTTCAAGCGACTGCTGAAAACCCATTGTCACAGACTAACTGTGACCCAGGACTTTTATGCAAATATACCATCTTTACACAGTTTGAGTTTGTACCTCCTGGTTAGGTGTTGTATCACCCCTTTAACTGTCCCAAGTTGCTAGTTTTATTGTTTTGTTTGTTTAGTGTTGTGTCTTGTTTGCATGTTTAATGTTTAATGTAAGTGGTACATTTTTGTTCTAATATCTGTACTCAAAGAAATGACTCAAATACTTTATACATTAAGTTTTTATTGCAATTTATTTCAAATTGCTGTACATACCTAGTGGTTCACCAAACATGTGTATTTGGAAAGAAGCCATATTTAAGCCTAGCATGTGCTCATGGTAGATTACTCTGGTCCTGAGGAGAAGTTAGGATGCAAGCGTTTTCTTATATGTCTTGTTGTACTTGCTTAGAGTTGTGTACATTGTGGGGGATTTTAATGTTATATGCTGTGGAGTTGAATATTAGGTATGTTTGTTTTTGTATTTTTTTTTTATTTGTTTTAGAACTTGTAGGTTTTCCCCTAAAATGGTCTATTCTAAAAGTGGGCGGAGCCTAAACTTATAAAAGAGCTCCAGTCAGCCATTTTGGGGAAAGTAGTGCAAATACTGTGGATGCTGGCTTGTGTCAATTTTTGGTCCTGTACATAGGCATAGCCAAATTATATTAATATAATAAGGAAAATTTTTGCACACTTATGGAGTACCACTTTTTTTTGCACTTTGGGGAATAAAATCACTTGAACTGTACATTTTTGTTCCTCGTCATCTCCTTTACATCGCTGGCCGCTGGCACATTCTAACACCCATCTCTTTCGACACTATTTGACTAACTGGCTTATGTTTTCAGTATTTAAATGTTTAGAAAAAAGTGTGAAGAATTTTTAATTATTGTGTGTAAACGGCGATAGCCGTGTTGTAGTTGTGCTTAACTTTTGCTTTCTCATAAGCTTTTGCATCACAAGTTCATCACAGAGCAAAACTCTGCTGATAGGTGTTCAGGTGTTCAAAACATTCTGTTTTTGCTTCAAATGTTAAAATTATAAAATCAAATTTAAATAAAAACTGCTCATTCTACATGTGCACTCTTAAAAATAAAGGTGCTTCACGATGCCATAGAAGAACCTTTTTGTCAAATAAGGTTCTTCAGATTATACAAAGGTAAGCAAGAAACCTTTGACTGAATAGCTCTTTGTGGAACCAAAAATGGTTCTTCTATGGCATCGCTTAAAAAACCTTTATTTTTAAGAGTGTGTGTAGCATCTCTGTTTGTATCGTGATTAAAATGCAGTGTTTGGTTCAAATTTTGTATTTATTTATTTTTTTATTATTATTAAATATGTTTAGTTGTTGCAGTAGCAGCAACTGCACAAACAGTTTCATGGCCAGGAAAAAATATTTATGTCCAATACATTTTCTGAAATCATCACAAAATATTGTTTGTATCATGATTAAAATGGCAGATATGCCAAAAGTTAGGCCATGCTTGCAAGTGTAGAAATCAGGACAAAAGTATTGTAATTTCCCTACTGTAGAATAAGGTAAAGTAACTATTTAAGAACTATTTAGTTGGTTTTTCCCATTTTCTCCCCCCGCTGCTCTGTGTGTTTTGGTTCATCCCTCATTGTCTGCACCTGTGTTTGTTAATCAGCCTGTTTTTAGTGTGTGCATTCCCCCCTTTTCCTAGTCTTTTTGTTTCCGTTGTGTTTTCCCCATGGATTCTCTATTACGTCCAGAATTCATCCTTCTACGACTGAAGCGGGGGAATTACCGCTCGAGGGATACACGTTGATGTTCCAACTCGTAGCTCAAACCACCAGCTATCCGGACAACGCGCTCTGTGCGTTCTATGACGCAAGTCTCAACGCGTCATGCAGAGCGTCATCGTACGAGGACCGCCCTCGAGCGGATTTCGCCACGTTTGTGGAGTGGACACTGGCGAGAAACAAACCCTCGTTCCCTGCCTGCTCCATGGAGAATCTCGCTAGTGTCACTCCAGACCCAGAACCCAGCCAGCCACCCCAACTCACGGATTACGAGCCCGAGCCCACCGCAGACGAAACCAAAGCTACCAACGCGACCAAGGAGCCATCGCCCATCGGTGCGACAGAGCGAGAGATCGCCACGGAGCTGGAGGAATCTACGTCTGACCAGGTGCGAGAGCCGGCCACAATTCCCGTGACGGTGGTAGTGTCAGCGGAGCGTGAGAGTGCTTAGAACAGCATCACCCACTGCACCGCCGCTGAGGGTGAGCAAAATCTGGAACTGGGAAAAATTATAATGGACGGTAAACAGGACTTACTGTATTCTAAGGACATAAACTCTGAAATGTCAGTATGCATGGATTTCCCACCCACCTCCAGATCCTCTGTGTCGCCCAGGATCATCGGCTCTTCGTCTCCGCCTCGGCCTCTACCACCACCTGCTCCACCTCCGTCGGTTGGCCCCGGGGAGTCGTCAGCCTTTCCTCCACCATGGCTCCTCCCTCCATCGGCTCCACCGTGGGGTTCCATCACGGCTGTGGTCTGGGTCCCACCTGGCTCCTCCTGCTCCAGCCCCCTCCTGTCACCTTCTTGGTTCCTCCCTCCGTCATCACCTCCCTGGACTATTCTGTCACCTCCCTGGACTATTTTGCCCTCCTTCCGGGAGTCCGTCCTCCACAGAAACCCCCTCCTGAGACTTGAATTAGTTTGTTTTTCCATATTTGTCGGCGCGAGGACGCGCCTTCCGGGAGGGGGATGTAATGTCACACCCCTGGACTATTTAGTTGGTTTTTCCCATTCTCTCCCCCCACTGCTCTGTGTGTTTTGGTTCATCCCTCATTGTCTGCACCTGTGTTTGTTAATCAGCCTGTGAATTTAGTGTGTGCATTTCCCCTCAATCCCTTTGGATTTATTAAATACATTTCGTTTTTCTACGTCGTTGTTCGTGTGCTTCGTCTGAAACCTGACAGTAACCTGTAAAATAGTCATTTTCATTTTACAGAATTGTTTTTTAATATTACTGTCATGGGAATAATAATATAAAATTATTATCATTATATTCTAATTAGTTTTCACAGCAAAACTCCTAGAATGCCTACAGGAATGGGAACAGAGTCCTGTACAATTAGGCCAGAAACACACTGAATAAGGAGATTAGAGTGGATTCGCTAAAAAGCTGGAAAACCTGTTTTCAACCAATGTCCCTGCTTCAGTGTGGAAAGGTCTGAAAGACATTACAAACTACAAGACACCATCCCACAACACTAAGGCGAATCAACAACTTGACCTGAATGAGTTTTATTGTAGTTTCAAAATCGCTCTCACACCCCACACCCACTCTGACCATCTCTAAAAAAAAAAACCTGTCCTCCACACCTGCACTTCAGATCAGTGAAGGTGATGTGCATAAGATCTTCAGAAAACAAAAGACAAGAAAAGCACCAGGCCCAGAAGGTGTTTCACCAGCCTGTCTAAACATCTGTGCTGACCAGCTGGCCCACATTTTACACAGATCTTCAACAGATCACTGGAGCTGTGCGAAGTTTCGGCCTGCTTCAGATGCTCCACCATCATCCCCTTCCTAAAGAAACCCAAAATCACAGAACTTAATGACTACAGACCTGTTGCTTTAACATCTGTGGGTAATGAAGTCATTTGAAAGACTGGTGTTGGCTTATCTGAAAGCATATTTATTTTTTTTTTTTTTAATGATATATTCAGGTGGTTTTGTTTTTGTTTTGTTGTGGTTTTCTTTATTTCTACAGCTTACTAGTTAAGGATCCACCTGTTCTTAATTGGAGTACTGCATATTTAAGGTATCAGTCCTTGTTTGGGGCGGATATTGCAATATTGCATAAGTTCCATTCTACCTGTGATAAAACTGTGTAGATATTAGTTCTGTGAAGGATGGCCACTGTGGTAGGAAGCTTTTTAGCTGTGTTTTTTGATCTTGATACCAAAACTAGGACCCCAAACCCAACCCGACCTACATCCTCTTTTTTGAAAACTAAAATATGGTCACCCTTTTTAATGTGGCATTTTTAAACTCCTCTATAATGTTCCTCTGATGAGTCATCTTACCTGTGGTATCTTCTTATTTCGAGGAGGCCAGTAATGCAGAGGTGAGTCCTAACAGCATAATCCACATCTCAATTTCTGGAAAAGAAATCTCTGTCTGAATCCAGAGGGTGTATAGTAGAGCTTAGAGTTTCCGTGTAAGTATTGGAAGGTGAGATTTGAATGTCAGAACTAATAAAGATCAGAGGGAAGGAGGTGCATGTATGAACACAGCCTTCTACACCACTCGTGATTGTGATGACGCGCGAAATGCAGCTGGAATCACTAGCAGAAACTCAAAATGCCTATGTTTTGAGTTGTTCATGGAAATTGGTCAAACCTAAAAATTTAATATCGTATTGTGTATGAAAATTTGCTGTTTATAAGGAGGAAAATGCAAGAAAATTGACTGAAAAATGCAGGGAAAAGTGGCTTGTAAACCTGCGACTGCGGTCAGGAGGAGAGTTAGATAATGCTTGTGTGTGCGAATGGTTAATAAAAGATATAATAATATTAAGATATAAAGAAATATATAAATAGATACAGGGTGAGACAGTGAGAATTTGCCAAATGCCACACATAGACACAATGTAAATAAGATATTATATTTGCGATTGATTACAACAGTGAGTGACAGTTTTTTAGTGACTATTGGAAGTGATATTTGCTCACTTTACGTGCTGCTAACAGGACCAATAGCCAAAAACCCTGTACAACAGTAGTTTCAGGAGTGACATATCTTGCATCCTTCATATAAATGTGGGAATCACTTTCGAAATAGTTTGTTGGCAATCAGGCATAGTTAGCTTATATTCACCGCCTCGATGGCAGGCAATGATTTCAATTTGGTTTTTCAGTCACGCAGGTATAGCAAAATTTTATTCAAATTCTGAACTGATTATAGCCTAGAAATTATGCAAATAGCGCTTCCATATAGTCACTAAAAAGCTGTCACTCACTTTAATTATAATATCTTACATTGTCTACGTGTGCGTTTAGCATTAAGTGAATTCTCACTCTCACTGTCAGGCATTCACCACAGCCACCCTCACCTGCCACATCACCAGGACCCACACACACCCGCTCGCAATCACCGGAATTCTGATCACCTGTGCATCAGCCACACCCCTATGAATAGACTCCTGCACACAGTTCTCATTGTCTGATCTACCGTTCACACCGATGATACAGACTCCTCACCTCTCCATGCTCCACGGACCTGCTGTTACTCTGATTCTCTGCGATCCTGTTCATATCTTCAACCTTGGACTTCTGATTCATTCATATCCAACAACGAACTTACAGATAAGATCCAACATTGATCTATACCTCTCTACACTGTCATTTTGCAAGTCTGACAATAAATCTCCTGTTTGGTTTTTCACTTCACATCTGCCTCCGTTCTCATTTCTACTGTGTTGTGACAGAAGACCAGACCAACACCGAAAGAATGAGCACCGAATCCTCCTGCGCACCCGATCAGTTCACAGAGTTAGTGAATGCCCTCAAGGCTTCATTAACACCTACCTCATCGACCACATCTGTCTCAGGAAGTCCCATGGCCATGCTTACCATCTTTTCTGGAGATGCAGCTGAGTGTAGCGTTTTTTTGCTTCAAGTCAATCTCTACATTCAGATGCAACCATCCCGATTCCCCTCCGAAACCTCAAAAGTGGCTTTTCTGATTTCACTCCTCTCTGGTAAGGCCCTACAATGGGCAAAATCCATCTGGAACAACAATAAACACCTAATAAATTAATACGAACTGTTTACCAACCATTTCTCTGAGGTTTTTAGTACAACCTTGGATACACTCACCACTTCCGATCAGCTGTTCCATCTGCAACAAGGGTCTTCTTCTGTGTCGGATTACACCATCCATTTCCGCACGCTGGCGGCGGCTAGTGGCTGGAACGAAACTGCACTTCTCAGCGCCTACCGACAGGGACTCAATCCGGAAATACGAGCTGCTATGGCCATTTACGATGACGCCATGGGTAGTGCATTGGAGAAATGCTTCCAAACCAGAGTTTCTCAGCGACTAGCCGCCTACCAGCCCCCGATAACCGCTCCTCAGTCTGCATCCGTGGCTGCCTCTCCTCCAGTACCAGAACCCATGCAGTTGGATTCAACCCGTCTCTCACGCACCGAACGACATCGTAGGATGACGTCAGGATTATGTTTGTACTGTGGACAACCCAATCATCACATTCGAACCTGTCCCATCAAACCCCCATGCCCCGTGGGGTGAGTACTATTCAATCAGGAGTTGAAATAACTAATCTCACCCTCATACCAGTTACTCTTCATGCCCCTGAGAAATCTCTCTCTCTGTTTCTGCTCTCATCGATTCAGGTTCCTCCAGGCAATTTCATCTCACAAGAATGTCTAAATCAACTACAACTACCTCGTTTACATCACAACCAAGTTTTATCAGTGAAAACCACCCAAGGAAAACCACTGGGGCGTGGGAAGATTCGGCACACATCACCCTTCATCATCCTTCAAATCGGATTGTTGAAATGAAATTCTAGACTCACGGCGCCGAGGAGGTCGTCTGGAATATCTTCTCGACTGGGAGAGGTACGGACCTGAGGAATGCTCCTGGGTGGCTTGAGATGACATCCTCGACCCCACTCTACTCCAGGAGTTCCATCAACATCACCCGGATCGGCCAGCCCCTCGCAGTCGTGGATGCCCTCTGCGTCATGTAAGGGCGTCAGGAGCCGCCCCTGGAGGAGGGGGTAGTGTCAGGCATTCACCACAGCCACCCTCACCTGCCACATCACCAGGACCCACACACACCCGCTCGCAATCACCGGAATTCTGATCACCTGCGCATCAGCCACACCCCTATAAATAGACTCCTGCACACAGTTCTCATTGTCTGGTCTACCGTTCACACCGATGATACAGACTCCTCACCTCTCCATGCTCCACGGACCTGCTGTTACTCTGATTCTCTGCGATCTTGTTCTCAACGAATTTACAGATAAGATCCAACATTGATCTATACCTCTCTGCACTGTCATTTTGCAAGTCTGACAACAAATCTCCTGTTTGGTTTTTCACTTCACATCTGCCTCCGTTCTTATTTCTACTGTGTTGTGACACTCACCCTGTATTTATATATTTCTTTATTAATATCTTAACATATTATTATCTTTTCTTAACCATTTGCACACAAGCATTATCCGACTCTCCTCCTGACCGCAGACGGAGGTTTATAAGCCACTTTTCCCTGCGCTTTTCAGTCAATTTCTTGCCGTTTCCCCCTTATGAACAGCAGAATTTTTCATACATGATAAAAGCTCTTTGTGGTTTCTCGGTTTGACCGATTTGAGCATCCATAAAAAACGCAAAACCTAGGCATTTTAAGTTTCTGTTAGAGATTCCTATGGAGAAAAAACACTTCATGCCCTTCAACTGCATTTCGCCACAGCAATGACGTCATGTGCAACCTATCATAAAATCATGAAATACTTTTGTAAGTCGCTTTGGATAAAAGTGTCTGCTAATGGCGCTCGATACACCACAAACACTTGCTGTCCTGATCATAGATGCGCCAGCAAGATGTCCACCAAATATTTGACTTCTTTTGAGCTCTGATATGTCTCACATTATGGTGTGTGCATTGCAATACTTTATGTACAGTTGTGCTATTGCTCTGCTAATTCAACCTTCACACTTCTTTAGTGGTGGCTGTGCAGTCAGCCACCAAATACAGCCATGAAACCACAAACACTATATTGGCCAGTGTTTCCGTTTCATTGTCCAACCCCTGTACATGAAATAACTCCCCAACAAAGCAGAAGACAAGAAATGAACAATACAAACCAATACAAGACATATGCACTCCTGCTGCTCCGAAGAGCTATGTGAGCATCTGCATGTATTATATGTATGCATCCATGTGTGCCTGGGCTACCATGCCAACTAGCTTAACTCTAGTTAGAACATGTAAACATTTAATACATCTGGACAAATTCAACATGACACCCATAATTGATGGTCGAACAGTTGGAACTAGAAATCTTTGGTTTGCAATTACTTACACAAAAGTAACACCGAAATTCAAAAACAATGGACTTGTCAAAAGGCCCCTGAAATAATTAGGTCTTCCCTTTAAACTTTCATTTAGTGAGGAGTGACTTTTTTCTAGAAAAAGAGCAGGGAAACACCAAGAAAGTGTCTCAAAGCCGGCAAAAGCTATGAAAAGAGTGACACTTTATCGGACAGAGTAAGATGCAGCCTGCAGAAGTGACATGGTTTTTTATCCACACCAGAACTACCCACTGTAGCCAAAGCACAATAAACTAATTTAACCTCTTCCAAGGCCCAAATTTGACAAAATATAGACTTCTGGGAATCCATACTCTGGACTCATGAGACAGAGTCAATCATCTCGGATCTAACAGCATCCAAAATGTTCTGTTGTTGCTAGAGGAGGAGTACAGTGAGAAGTGTCTGGTTCCCACAGTGACGTTCAGTGCTAGTAAAGTTCTTCTATAGAGATGTATGAGTGCTGAAGGTGTGAGGGAGTTGTGCTTCATCAATGCTGTCATCAATTCAAAACACCACTGAAACTGAAACTGAAGATGCTACCCTCTCCTCATTCCCTGCATTGTTAGGCATTTTTTCAGCATGACAATGAAGATATTCATTCTCCCAAGGTGAAAATCCTTCAGTGGACATCTATTTCACCCAGTCTTTACACTCTTGAGCAGCTGTGGGGGATTCTGTAGAGACCAGCTGAGCAACACTCCTCATTAAACACCAGAGCATTGAAGGTGGTCGTCCTCCAAGAGTTAAACAGGACAGATGTGACTATTTGTCATGAACTTGTACACTCAACACCAAGAAGGGTCAGAGGAGTTATGGAAGACATATTAAGTACTAGAATATTACACTTGTTGAATTAAATCTAGGGTGTTATTAATGGCATATATAGTTTTTTTAAGCATGTTTAATACATTTCAATTTTGCAATCTTTCTATGAATTATATTAGCGAGTTATTTTAAGAAAATACATCTTTTATATTTAATCCAAGGGGGTCTACTCATTTGTGCTGTGCACTGTATATATACTTTAATCTTTTCATAATTTTATCTGTATTATTCATCTTTATACCTATAAAAATATATTAAATGTACAAATATTGATCAGACATCCACAATGTTCCAAAACATGTTTGACATGAAAACAAAACTAGGCTGAATTTTGATAGGTGATGTTGTTCTGGCATTGACATGAGTGTGAAAGTGCAGTTAAGAACAATAACAACAACAACAACAACTCAGTACAGCAGAAGACAAGAGTTTATTGGATTATTTGGCAAATGCAAAAAATAGTGTCCTAATATGACTGAATGGCTTGGTTCAGTGATTTGCTGCTTCAGTTGACAGATATCGTCTACTATAAAGGTGCTTAAACATTGCCATGTGATTATCAGTAGGTTTACTTTCACGCAGTACACTGAACGCTTCTCGCTTCGCAAAATAACCATTTATGGTAGAAGTGCTGCAAATGATAATATTAATTGACCTAGGACTTCAAAGTGCTTCTCTGACCTCGAGTCACTTGTCCATGTACATATCTATGTACATCTTAACAAATAAATATCACGTATAACACCAGAGCGCATTCAGTCCCCACAATTTTCCCTCTCTCTCTCTCTCTCTCTAGGGCAGAGTCGCACGCTGAGGCTGCTCTAGGTTCGTGCGAAACTTCTCCAGAAAGCGCGAGGCGAGTTGGTCATCCACCAGACGGCCGTCGCTAGACAGAGTCACAGTCATCAGCTGTTGGGTGCGGAGAACGGGGCCATCTGGGTCCTGGGGGGCCAATGTCAGTTTGGACCTGGTGCCGCCCACGGCTAAGATGCACGCTTGAGGAGGATTGATCACAGCGCTGAACTCACTGATGCCAAACATGCCCAGGTTGGAGATACTAAAACAGACAAACATGTTCAAATAATAAAAAATCCATGCTATGACCACTTTAAATATCTAACACAGTGGTTCTCAAACTTTTTTGTTCGCGCCCCCCTTTAAACCTCTAAAAAATCTGGTGCCCCCCTCCCGAAAATACCTATCCCAACTAAGACTAATAAATGATTTTACTAAACATAATGAAAAATTTATGCTTAGTTAAAAAAAAAAAAAAAAGCTACAGGACAAAAACACATGCAACACTTGAAACATTAAAAAACAGCACAGGGACAATAACTGTTATTATTATAATTCTCTCTGATATTTATTTATTTTTTGTGGGTTTCATTCTGTCCTAAGGCATAGCAGGGCTTGAAATTAACTTTTTTACTTGGTAGCACTGGTACTCCCAGCTTCAAAAAGTTAGGAGCACCAAAAAAATATAGGAGCACCCAATTTATTTTTAGTAATGTGCCGATCTTGATTCTTCATGGCTGATTCTGATTGCAGATGTCTTTCAAGCAAATGAGCTGATTCTGAAAGCCTTTTTTTATATATTTATTTTACGCCTTAAACAAGGGACAGGAATGAATGAAAATATGAGTACATGAACAAGATGTTTATTTTCTCTATTGTAAGTACAGCCATTTAAATTAGAGACAGCCACTGCATTTTTAAAGAATCTACTGTATAAATAACAAAAAATAAACGACACAGTTCTTTCTTAGTCGTGTAGGCAATAAATGCAGCCATAATCAAAGTAGGCTACTCTTTCAATATTCAAAGTGCAAATAGAGACCGAATTTTCCCATCATGATACAGAGCGATAGAAAACTACACAACTGATTATAGCCCATATACTAATAACAGCCTAGATATGTTATGTAGCCTAATTTACGCACATTGGGGAGTCGATCTCTAAACGTGGGGTGTTAGAATTGCTTTTGAATGCGTGTGCGCGTTTTACTTTTGGTTTCATTTTAACGATCGCGCGAATCAGCGGCGCTGTGCATGCATTCTACAATACAAGACATTAATTTTACAAAACCATTTGAAAGTGGGAGGACACAAACAGGATTTTTAAAAAGCCCCAAGTGGAAATTACGCCCCTGCGTTGAGCTGAACTCTGTCGCTGAGTTATCATTTGTGAATGTATGCTGTTGTTCAGTATACCGAGACTGAGGCGCCAGAATGCCGCAGTTCAACGGAGCCCCCCACTTTGAGAACCACTGATCTAACACAATGAAAAGAAAGCAAAAACAATACGTTGAGAATTAAATATTGATTTTAATAATAGCCTACATCAGTAGCAGAACCAGCTGATGTTGGCACAAAACACACTGCTATTTATTTCAAGTGTTGGGATATTAAAGGAATCATGATATTGAGAAATCAATGTAAGAGCAAGAGGTCACTGTACTATAAAAGCATGCTGCAAATTTCCTAAACTGCTGCTGTTTTCTACTTCCTCCTTTTCCTTGCGTAATAGAGCTGATGCGCAGACACAGAGCACATGTCCACCCCTTCATCACCTCTGACGACCGACGGCACACGCTGGCTATTGCAGGATCACCAGACTAGAAATAGCACTGTTTTCCAAAGGGCTCTTTTTCAGCTAAGTGAATTATTTGTTGTTTGGTTCACTGCATTGAGAAATTAAGGTTTGAGAAAAAACTAAATCACCTCATCCTGTGGTGTCACGATCAGATCGCAAAGTCTTTTGATCCTCTATCTTTATCATTTCTGCTTCTCTAATGAACAGACTGAGGAGAGTTAGGGCAGTTAGAGCTTAATTGTATTGTAATTGTTTTAGAAATTACAGGAGGAAAGTGAAAGAGGTTTTCCTGTTCCTTTACTACAAACAACAGAAGGACATTCACCTGAAGGATCCTCCCTGATACTCCTCTGGTAACAGCTTCCCGTCCCGCGCCTTCTGCGCCAGAGCCTGAGAGAGAAGACGAACCCATGAGACAACAAACAAAACATAATGCTACTTATTTAATATCAATGTAACATTGTTTTCCGTTTATTTTTTTATGTAAAGTACACTTTACTTGTCCACAGTAAAAACTATAGCAAACATAATTAAAGGCAATTAAACAGTCAGTAAAAGATAAATAAATAAAAACTAATAACAAATACACAAATTACAAGCACAGAATATAGCTGCAAGCACACCAAAGGGGAAATGAGGATCTAAGCGTGGCATGGAGCACCAGACCAACTGAGTAAAGGAAGCCACTGAGATGATTTTAGTCAAAATGACAGAAAAATAATGTAGAACTCCTAGTAATATGATTTAATGTCTTATCACTTCTGACCAACAGGTGGCGCTGTTATCAAATCGATGTGGTGTGTTTAGTGTGAGTTGACAAAGGCCCACACAAAGTCTGCTGTCATTATGTCAAAACGGTTTCATCTATCAACATGAAATATCACTTTTTGTCAGCACAGTCTGAAGATGATCTGACTCTTTTTTTGGCAAAAATTGGACGAACGATCTAGGAGGAGTTCGGAAAAGTAGGCTTTCAACATAAATCAATATGGCGGACAGGAAGTTCGGCCAAGTATGGTGTAAAATCTATGTTGTTGGCATGACCCAAGGAATATTTTACCAATAGGTGGCGTATTGATGTGGTGTAATCCGTGTGAGGTGACAATGCACATACAAAATTAGGTGCAAATATCTCAAAGCTTTGCAGAGATACAGCTTCAGATGCACTTTGGCATCTTTCCAGCAAATTCGTGTGTATGTGAAAATGTGTTCAATGAAAACAGTTTCATATATCGACACGAAATCCATACATTTTTTGTCAGCATGGTCTGAAGATTGATCGAATTTGGTGAAAATTGGACCAATATTCTAGGAGGAGTTCAAAAAAGTTTTCAACAATAATCAAAATGGCAGACAGGAAGTGTCAATGTTCTTGGCATGACCCAAGAAATATTTTGAGGAAACTTTCATTACAGTAAGCCATTTTCATCAGAAGTTATTAGCATTTTTCAAAATTTCCTTATCACTTTTTGCCACCAAACTTTTTGAGTACTGGCAGGGCATGGTGCCGAAGACAAAATTCAAGATGGCTGACGCCCCAAAATGGCTGACATGGGAAAATAGGATATGGTTAGACTCTGCATGCTCCTCACAATCTAACAAGACCAGTTTTGAGAATTTTTGGCCAAACCATTGAGAGGTTATAAGCAAAAATAGCCATTTTTCATATCTCCTGACCACTAGGTGGCACCAGTGTTGTTTTTGACAACCATCTTAGATTTAGTCTTAGTCTTAGTCTTTTGGACTAAAATGCTTATTAGTTTTAGTCAAATTTTAGTCAGTTCTATATGTGATAGTTTTAGTCCAATTTTAGTCGACGAAAAGTCAAAAAGGTTTTAGTCTAGTTTTAGTCAAAAAAAGGGGAAAAAGTAGTCTTTTAACAAATTAATGTAGGTCTGTAAGTGTTTGGCTGTTGGGTAGTGTCACTTATAAGTTTTGAAAATAGCAGATCTATAGTTCAACACGATGTGAGCTTCCGGATCGACTATTTTCACCAATAATTACAATAATGAAGGAATGTTTTAAAACATAAATAACAAACAAGGATGGAATGCTAAAACGGCTTGCCATACTAGTATGACAAAGAGTATTTAATGCTACAACGGCTTGCCATAGCGCAGCTGTTCTCAATTCCAGTCCTCGCGCCCCACCGCTCTGCACATTTTGTGTGTTTCACGCATCGCTTCCGACGTTTATTCTATTCCAACGTTACTGCCCTTCGAAGTGGACATCACAGGATATTCCGCCATTATTCATGAGTTCGAAGCGAGTGTATATGTTCCATTTGAAGGTCATTAAAGCATTCGAGACGTAATTTAAAATGTATTTATTTACAGATGCATTTATGTCACACCTCTAGTAAGTTTCATCTGTGTGTGAAGACGCTGCATGCGGTGGCGTAGCGCAGATATGTGAATGAATGTTTCGAAGTGTAGTAAACAGATTTCCCCCGCTCAGGGAGTAGGGAGCAATGAACACTGTGCAGGGACCATGTCAATCGGATCGCAGTTCCTGCACGGAGTTCACTTCTAATGAGCTGGTTATCTGAATCAGGTGTGTTAACTAAGAGAGACATGCAAAATATGCAGAGCGGTGTGGCGCGAGGACTGGAATTGAGAACCGCTGCCATAGCGGCAGATATATGTTTTAATTGGCATGCACAATAAGCAGAAATGTCATGCATTTTAAACGTCTGACAGACCACCCACTAACATTTTCGTCTATTCTCGTCTCGTCAACGAAAGCTCACACACGTCTCGTCATGTTTTAGTCATCAACGAGCCATTTTTATCTCGTCATCGTCTCGTTATCGTCATGAAAAAAAGTGGCGTCAACGAAATGATTTCGTCATCGTCATCGTTGACGAAAACAACACTGGGTGGCACAGTAGCCTCAGGTCATGCCTGTCTCAATACACCAAACTGTTGCGGAGATATAGCCTCACATCCATTTTTGTGTGCTTTTCGTAGAATTTGTGTGTTATTCGAGAACGGTTTGACTAATCAACTTGAATTCCGTATATTTTTTCCAGTATGGTCTAAAGGTGATCTGAGCCAATATTGGTAAAAATCTGACAAACCGTCTAGGACGAGTTAGAGAAGTAGGTTTTCTAGGGTTGGAAATGCGTCTCTGTGTGATGTCAACCAAGTCAGTCGTGTGCCCAGTCTATTGTCTGCTATATGTGTCAACCCTCAAACTTTTTGATATTTACATGTGTGATATTTTGATCATTTCGATATATTGTACAGCCCTAGACAGCAGACTACAACTCTTCTTTAACATGCCAATGATGCCACACAACAGCATTATATATTCTCCTCCATATGCACTCTGAGCTGCGTCTGGTTTAAGTCTGTCGATCAGTATATGATGTTAAATGACCTTAGCGGTGGCAGAGATCTCCTGCAGCCCTTTGTTAGCGGCGTCTCTGATGATGGGCGTGATGAGCCCCCGTGGTGTGGCCACCGCAATCGAGATGTGGATGGAGTCCAGAGCCTGCGGACCGTCCCCAGACCACATCACGTTCACCTCCGGCATCTCCTGCAGGACACCACACGCAAACCATCATTTGTGCTCATAAAAGAACTGACAAGAGCCACTTTGAGAATAACTGATGGGGCACAGCGCTGTCATTCATGAGTGAACTTACTCTGAGAGACACAGCAGCCGCTTTGATGATGAAATCATTGACTGACACCTTGATGTTCTCTGAACACAAACACACAACTGATGTTAGCACAACACAAACTGAGACGCTTTTACGTCACACATCTCCTTCAAAACTAATTCATCAGTGGCTCTCATTTGTGCATCAAACCTGTGCTGATGTTTTCCCACAGAAGTCTTTAGTATTTTTACAAACACAACGTCTTTAAAAATTTGTATTTATTATTCATTTTAATCTGAATTGGAGCTGAAATAGTTTTTCATCTGGGATTGTGTGTTTTTGTGGGAGCGATGGGAAGGAAGGTGGGGTGTCCTGAGGAATGATCCACTGCTGACAGACATCTATTATTGAATAACAGCACATAAACGTGTCTGTCCTCAGAGCACAGCACTAATACCCATCATCTGTCTGGCTGTTCTGTGTGGATTATGATTTGAGCGTGATGTAAATGAAGGCGTCCCACCCGTGGCCAGCTGTTTTCTGAGGTTGATGACGGCCGCGAGGTCACAGTCGACAGAAGCGTACGCGTGAGGGATGGTGCTCTTGGACTGCGTCAGTCTCTGTGCAATCACTCTCCTCACGTTAGACGCCGGGATCTCAGTGAACGTGCCCTGAAATCAGAACGCATCCCACATTAACCATTCCACAGCCACATGCCATTTCCCTTTCGTATCAGCATAGTTCATACAGAATCAACTCTCCAGCCTCTCCACCACATTTACTGAAATCTTTGATTTTACAGAGATGCTTAATGCCACACCATTCATTCTGGAGAACGGTGTGCTGCAAAACACTGTCACAACAGCAACTTTTATTTCAGCATGACAATATGAAACTAGATAAAGTTAGTCAAGACTAAGTTGGCTTGAAAAAGCCTGATCAGAAAGTGTGAAAAAGTTTCAAAAGTTTTAGAAATTGTAGACATTTTATGGTTTTCAGTCTGAAAAAGATTGAAGTTAAAAGTAGTTTTAAAGCTTAACGTTCAAATGTTTTGAAGGCAATACAGTCTGTCAGATAGATAAATAGCATGTTTTAGCATGTTACTAGTATGATTCTAGTTGCTAGGCTTAGATGGATGGATGGATGGATGGATGGATTTGCTGAGTTTGGAGTCCGTAGAGTTAAAGCTCTAGGAGGAGATAGAGTTGATCCTTTTAGTCCCAGAAGAATAATAATAATAAGTGTAAGCTGACCGGCATTCCAGGTTTTCCGGGCACAGACACTGGTGGGAAGGTGGGGCGTCCAGTGCTGGGGGCGATGGGTGTAGAGACTGTGGCTGGAGCAGGAGCAGCGACCGCAGCCGCTGGAGGAGCTGGATGTCCTTTATCACTCCGACTCAACAGCTGCAGAGCGTCTCTGAAAACACACACAACTATGAACTCAATCAAGCTCAGAAATTAAACAAGTTCACTTTCAGAACAAACATTTACAGATAATGTACTCACCCCCTTGTCATCCAAGATGTTCATGTCTTTCTTTCTTCAGTTGATAAGAAAGTATGTTTTATGAGGAAAACATTTCATTTTTTCTCTCCATATAGTGGACTTCTATGGTGCCCCGAGTTTGAACTTCCAAAATACAGTTTAAACGCAGCTTCAAATGACTCTAAATGACCCCAGCCGAGGAAAAAAAATGTGCAGGCTACACAACTCCT
>NC_133385.1:37135284-37164100 GCF_049309525.1 Garra rufa | reverse complement strand
AAAAAATAATCAAAATGCCATCTACCCTGTCTAAGGTCTTAACATCCATCATATAAAACCCAAAACAGCCAAAATCAGAGATAAGAGGTGAATTTTCTGCTCCTCAGGTCTCATTCACTAAGCTTCCTACCCACCCCATTGAATTTATACATTTACTACATAACAAATAAAGACAAGTCCTGTCCTGCCCTATAATTTTTCACATTCTAAAAGCTGTTTCACTCTGAAATATGTCACAATACATAAGTTATAACTTCTGTTACATGACTTTAAAGTTTTCTGAGCAGGACACTACTTATAAGATGGTGTGAAATCAAAAATCCAAATGGCAATATGCAAAAGCTGTTTGCTTTTTTACATTTAAATTGTCATTGCCTTATTCTAGTTGTAAAGGTTAAAACAAGGTTAAGATACTGACACACATTAGTGTTCAGTTGGACTCGACTCGGACTCGACCCATTTGGACTCGGACTTGAGTCTGACTCGCCCCATTTTGGACTCGGACTCGACTCGGACTCGAATGGCTAAAGACTCGGACTCGACTCGGACTCGACTTAGGTGGACTTGACCCAACACTACTTCTTGATTTATAAGTAAAAAAACATGTGGTAAAAAGTTATTGAAGAGTCTTTCCCATTTTGTCCTACAACATAAATTAGTCATCAAAAGTGAATTTTGACATTCCTGAGGGAAACCATGCCTTAACTGTTTTAAGACTAAAACCGAACTGAACTATTGTTTCATATTTTCTAATAAAATGTAATGCAATTACCAAATGTTCTGATTCGTTTTCAGGGGAACAATCTAGAAAAGCCCCCAGGATTGATGTTTAGAGATGGGAAGAAGCGCATTGACTATATATTAGTCTATAAGAAATCCAGCCCTCAGGTAGAAAAGAGGTGCACGTTTGAGAGGAACTTGCGGGCGGAAGGGATAATGCTGGAGAAGGAGGTACAGAATAATCATCTTTTTCTAGATGACAGTGGTATTTTAACGGTCGTTTGTTTGAATTGATTCGTTTTGCCTTTAAGGAAAGATCACAGAATAGAACAATAAGGGTTATTCTGGCAGCTTTTGAATGCCAGCAGAAAATAGATGTTCCAAAGTAAGCTCACTTGCTGTCTTCCATCTACAGGCCACTGTGTACTAATGCATCCTGTCTGAAATGAAACCTCAGAAGTAAAAACTTTTTATAGACAACTTTGCACAGCACTCTAATAGCACTTCTAATGTGACGGAAAGATAGGAGACTTGACTCACAATTTATTCTCATAAATCTGATGTTAGCTGCTGTGCTAACTGCCTATTCTTATAAACAAAAATATACAGCTTTGACATATACTGTACTAAGACGTTTATTTGCAGTTAAATGTCAAATTTTATGTTTTAGAACATAATGACAGTCAAGAGTTAAAAACTCAAGGATTGTGTATTTTATTTAAGTTTTGTGTTCATTATGTGTCTCATATGGCTTTCTCAGGTAACTCATGTTCTGTATTGGTATCTGAACACCTGAACTCCACTTTATCAAACTACTTGCTTCTCCTAGATCTGTCGTACCATTTTTATACCGTAGCACAGCTCTGGCATTAGTCATACTATTTTTTACCTCTACATCTCTTCTGGAGGTGTGTTTGTTATGTCAAAACATACAGTAATATAAAGTTCACCTTTTTTAAACATTAGCTATTGCTAGTTATGCCATTTTACACAGTCCAAATAAGTTTTGACACTCATTATTTTTTTTTATTTTTTTTAGGTATGAGTGAAATGAGATGCTTGTTGAAATGTATGATTATTAGGGGTTTGAGCACATAGTGCTGAAACCCTTTTGTGATTGTAAGGATTATTCTTCCCTAAAACTGATTGTCCAGACCAAACTGTAACTCAGCCCAATCGGCCTATAGGGGGCGCTAAAGCGATCGAAAACACAAAAATGCTCATAACTCCTAGACTTTTGCGAACTAGTCCTAGGTTTTTCACATGATCTGAACCAAACCATTCCAGAAATGTTCCCTGGACAGTGAATATCAATAATTGTCCAAAAAAAAAAAACAAAAAAAAACATTCAACTCACGGTCGCAAAGGGGCGCCAAAAGTAAGAGACAGGGCCACTTTTACTAAAACGGCTTTAACTCTTGAAGGGAACAAGATATCTTCACTAAACTTGAACATGTGTAAGAACTCCATCTTTGGTTAATTGAAAAAAATGTGTGCAGCTCTGCCACTTGGTGGCGCTATAAGATTAAAAAAACACAAAAACAGCTATAACTATGCAAGCGTTAGTCCAATTGACCTAAAAATCAGTATGCCGTGTATGAAGTTTGAGCACCTATTAGAGAAGGTTAACGGAGGCCGATCGAAACAAAACTCGATGCTTGAGTCATGGCCCTAAATGTCTGTAAAAATTTTGAATGAAATTGGCCCCTAGTTGGCGTTTTTTTTTTTTTTTTTTGGCCTCTGTAATCAATACAATATGCACAATATGCATATCATTTTATAGATTTCCTCATACCGAGCAGCTTTGCCTCAAGATCTATTGCTGTCAATCAAATAGTTTATTAATTATTTACAAATATGTTAAAAACCTACTTTTGGGAACTAGTCCTAGGTTTTGTGCTTAATCTCTATCAAAGTACTGCAGTGCAATTCTCTGGACTCTCTAGATAAATAATTATCAAAAAAATGCAGAATTTTGTCTTTTGGTTGGCTATAACTGGGTCATTTAGAAAAGGCGCGTGGCCAAGTATACCAAAAGCGTATAAAACCTAAACGAAAACTCAAAACTTAAAAAAAAAAAAAACTTATGGAAAACATGTGTCAGATGACTCTTAATAAACATGAAACGTTTAATGGAGATCGGACCATAGGTGGCGCTATAACCGATAAAAGGCTTCAAAAACACAATGGCCTCAAATTGCCAAAAAATGCTCATATTCACACAAACACTAGATCTTCATATCATAAGATAGATCTCCTCATTCTGAACAACTTTGCCTCTTTCAACACTAATGTCAATCCAACTATGCTTTAAATTAGGGGTGGGCATAGATTAATTTTTTTAATCTAGATTAATCTAGATTAAATCTTGGAATTAATCTAGATTAATCTAGATTAAAATGGCTAATTTGAATTCTGCTGAAGGCATTCAGAATATGTGTGCTACCCAAATAATGACTAAAAGTAAGTCTTTGAGAATGGGTTTCTCAAGCCAGGTGGCGCATTAGACCAGGGGCTCATCTCCTGTTTCCAAACTGCATCACAAATTGCTCATAAAGCTGTTCTATGATAATTTGTTGATGAAAATAAATTATGTTCCATAAGATGTACTTGTGTTTACTAACTAACAATGAAATTATTTTTTCTACCTATTAGATTGTGTTTTTTTAACGTCTAACACCTACCCAACCCTAAACTTAGCCCTTACTGTAATAAAAAAACAGTATTATTGTTGTACAGTGTGATAAAAATATACATCTACGTATATATATATATATATATGGTAGCCAGTGTTTCCCCTACGTTTCCAGCTTTGGGGGCGGGGGGGGGGGGGTTACATGTTACACCGTACTTTTATTTTGACAGGTTGCCGTGAAGTTTCTGTGTATACAGTATGATATGATGCTAGTTTTCTCAAATGAAACGGTAAAAGTGACACTCACAGCAGTTTTGGAGATTGAGTTTATCTGTTCATGTGAGATGCAAATGCCAAAAAATACCGGGAGCGTCACGTGTGTTTCAGTATGCGTGTAGTAAAAGCGCGTCTCCACCATTCATACATACAGCTAGGCAAATTAAGATTCATATTAAAACGGTCTTTTTGCATTTCAGTTTTCACATACACTAGTCCATATCGCGATTTGAATTAAGTGACAGACCAACATTTGATTTATGAATCCAAAAAACGACTAATTTACGTGGCATTTCGCGCTACAGTAGATTCGGTTTTTATGAATGGAGGACGACGCGATCCTGTCTGTGTTTTGGCGGAGGAGACGTAAACGCGCGACCATATTCTATAGTCTTTGGTATACATCCGCGTTAAACTATCAAGGTGAAAGTCATCATAGCTTGCGTAGTTTAGACCCAGCTCCCAACCCAAATTTGAGAATAGATTAACGGCAGAGAGAATGTAGTCGACTATGTGTCAAAACGTCTGATTTATTACCCATCATAAAAATTCCACCCCCCTCCCCAACTGGACACCTGTTTTTGGACACCCCCTACCCCTCCCAAAACCGGACATCAATTTGTACATCTGTTTATCCGCACCACCAACTCAATGGAATTTATGGTTGTTTTCCTATTGTTTTGGGAATGTGTATTTGAAACGGCGCCATGGAAAACTGTTCAAAACTATGTGCTTTTCAACTTTAATTGTGAAATAGTGTATATGTTTGGTAAAACAGGGCTTAAGGGGTAGTTTTTATTAAAGTTGTCTTTTTCACATATACAATAGAAACACAGTGAGGTTTGTATTTTCCAGAAAACTGTGAAAACAAAATCTATGTTGTAGTCTGTAGCATTACACCTTTTTAAAAAAAACGTTTAAAAGTTTGAATAGTTTTTTTTTAGTGATAAAAGAGTTCTTGTAGAGTTCAAATCTTGTAGCATTACAATTTTAAAAGGTAGAGTTTTGTTACTGATACATGTGTTAAAGTAAAATAAACCAAATGTTGTAGTCTATAGAATAACAAACTTTAAAAAGTTTTTTACTGATACAAGACTTAAAGTAAAACAAAATCTATGTTGTAGTCTAAAGCATTACAACTTTTAAAAACGTTTAAAAAGTTTTTTACAGATACAAGATAAAGGAAAAGTCCTGTGCATCTCGCACAGATCTAAAAAACTACAAAAATATCAGATGCAAACGTTAAGCAACAGCATAAGCATGATACTTGACAAAAAAAAAAATCTATGTTATAGTCTAAAGCAATACAATTTTAAAATGTTTAAAAGTTTAAATAGTTTTACTGATACATGATAAAGTAAAGGAGAGAGACCAGTGCATCTCACACTGATCTAAAAAACTGAAAATATCAGATGCAATCGTTAAGCAACAGCATAAGATACTTGACAAAATATGAAGTCTAGCATTACAATTCTAAAAACTTTTAAAAGTTTTAAAAAGTTTTTACTGAGACAATAGTTAAAGTAAAAGAAAAAGGAAAGATCAGCGCATCTCTAAGATAGGCCTACTTGTCGAAAGGTATGTTGTAGTCTACCATTACAATGTAAAAAACTGGATAGAGTTTTGTTACAAAGTTAATAAAAACTAGGTAGAGTTTGTTACAAGTTAGAAAATAAAAGACTCAAACACCTTACACAGAGTCCGCGACATCTCCTCGCTCACCGCTGACATTACTTAGAATGAAGTCACGCACGCAGCAGTCAAACCACACCCACCACCAGCCCCCCTGACACACACCGTAAGCTGAGACTGGTGCAAAGGTTTAAATGTATGGTAAAATAATTAAACAAATTAATACTTTTAAAAATCGAAGAAGACTTCTTATTTGAATAAATCCACGACATTTCATAATTGATGAAATCATTCCTCTGTTTAACATTAAACATTCCTCAGTTTTTTGTTTGTTTGTTTCTTTCATTTTAAAGCGTATGTCAGATTCCTTTCAAACAAACGCCGCCTAAGCCACAGGAAAATATTTATTTATTTATTTTATTTAGTTAATCACAGATACTCCTTTAATCTATCTTTTCATTTTTGACAATCTTAGAACTCACGGGACCACCAATTCAAAGGAGTTTATGGTCGTTTTCTTATTGTTTTAGGGAATGTGTATTTGAAACGGGTCCATAGAAAACTTTAATTGTGAAATAGTGTTTTGTAAAACTGGTCTCAAGGGCAGTTTTTAGCGGATGTCAGTTTCCTTTTAAACAAACGCCACAGGAAAATATTTATTTATTTCATTTAGTTAATACAAGTTACTATCTTTTTATTTTTGACAATCTTAGAACTTATACGGTCTGTTAGGCTACACCAGCTGAGCCGTTTGTATGCATGTACATTAAAATATCCGAATGAAAGCAAATGCTTTGTTCCACGCTGCACAATAAAGGCAAGAGAGGATTCCGCAATTTTATTCCCGTACGTAAGACTTGCGGAGTGGTAGTTAAAACACATACACGCGTGTGTATTTAATAGTCTAAACTTAACAACATCATATAAATGTAAATATCTTGAATCACACACCCCAATAAACCAGAGAGGTTGGTGAGCGCAGTCTACGATCGCTGATGCATTCTTATCAGATCAGCCTACGTTGTAAAAACTCTTCTGGGGTTGCGACTCATCACCTAGGGGGGTGTAGATGGGTCTACTGGCGCTGTGAACTTTGTTAAAAGTTTATGCCAACGTTAATTAAGAGGTCAAAGGATGTGCAGTGGACTTTTTTTTTTTTTTTTTACAATACGCACCTGCGAGTGTGTTTTCTTGTGAACTCTGCCAGAAGTTTAGGTAAAAGTTCAGTAGGTCAAAAGATGTGTAATTAGCCTTTTAACAACACAGCTGGATTTGCGTGGGGCATCTGGTGGATTGTAACATTTAGGAAGAACACATCTTTCCTAATAAAAAACAGGTTTACAATGTGGATGTGGTGAATGTGTCTTTAAACTGATGTTCAGAATGAATAACAACAAGGTAAAATTAGCTGGAGGGCCACGAAGTTTGTTTTTAACAAACCAATCTATGCTAGTGGAAAATCGTGTTTCATTTTTACTTGTTTTTAGTTCCAGTTGTTTTTTCTTTATATTCAGTCTTAGCTCTTTCAAGTCTCAACACAAGCACAAACACTCACACAAAACACAAACATACATGCAACTAAAACAAAAAACGCAAACACATGATGCAAACTTAAACACAAAACACAAACATACATGCAACTAAAACAAAAAACGCAAACACATGATGCAAACTTAAACACAAAACACAAACATACATGCAACTAAAACAAAAAACGCAAACACATGATGCAAACTTAAACACAAAACACAAACATACATGCAACTAAAACAAAAAACGCAAACACATGATACAAACTTAAACACAAAACACAAACATACATACAACTAAAACAAAAAACGCAAACACATGAAACTTAAACACAAAACACAAACATACATGCAACTAAAACAAAAAACGCAAACACATGATACAAACTTAAACACAAAACACAAACATACATGCAACTAAAACAAAAAAAAAACGCAAACACATGATACAAACTTAAACACAAAACACAAACATACATGCAACTAAAACAAAAAACGCAAACACATGAAACTTAAACACAAAACACAAACATACATGCAACTAAAACAAAAAACGCAAACACATGATGCAAACTTAAACACAAAACACAAACATACATGCAACTAAAACAAAAAACGCAAACACATGATACAAACTTAAACACAACACACAAACATACATGCAACTAAAACAAAAAAAAACGCAAACACATGATACAAACTTAAACACAAAACACAAACATACATGCAACTAAAACAAAAAACGCAAACACATGATACAAACTTAAACACAAAACACAAACATACATGCAACTAAAACAAAAAAAAACGCAAACACATGATACAAACTTAAACACAAAACACAAACATACATGCAACTAAAACAAAAAACGCAAACACATGAAACTTAAACACAAAACACAAACATACATGCAACTAAAACAAAAACGCAAACACATGATACAAACTTAAACACAAAACACAAACATACATGCAACTAAAACAAAAAAAAAAACGCAAACACATGATACAAACTTAAACACAAAACACAAACATACATGCAACTAAAACAAAAAACGCAAACACATGATACAAACTTAAACACAAAACACAAACATACATGCAACTAAAACAAAAAACGCAAACACATGATACAAACTTAAACACAAAACACAAACATACATGCAACTAAAACAAAAAACGCAAACACATGATACAAACTTAAACACAAAACACAAACATACATGCAACTAAAACAAAAAACGCAAACACATGATACAAACTTAAACACAAAACACAAACATACATGCAACTAAAACAAAAAAAAAACGCAAACACATGATACAAACTTAAACACAACACACAAACATACATGTAAACTAAAACACAAAAAGTAAACATACATGCAGCTAAACACAAACACAAAGCAATCATACATGTGACTAAAACACAAACAATCCGTGTTAAAATGATGGCTTACACAAACCTTTTACAAATAAAAATGTTTAGCACCACATGATTATGGGAAGCAGTATGATTAAACAATGATGTAACTTTTGTTTTGAGATTTTTCTTTATGAATTAGACCTGAATTAGACTGAGATTTAGTTGTCATAAGTTTGTTTTGCAACAAAAGTATGTCTTAAACAAGGTGCTAAAAATGTCTCACAGAATTATACAGACTTTTCTTTCTTTCTTTAAAAATGGTATTATTATTATTTATTTTTACACTATGATGTTTTATTTTTTGTAAATGCAAATAACTGTCTTTATAGTTTTATTTAATAAAGATTTGGACAAATGATTTATAGAAGAAATAATCAAATATTCGATAAGTCCATCTTATAACACCCCAGGCTGATGTGTCTTATGGATTGTGATGACATTAATATCTTACTGATACAGATGTGTTAAGTTTCTATAGTTATAAGGCTTATAGTTTGCCGTAAAATCACAACTTTTACCTGAAACATTTTTCTTTCAAACTCTCTCACGCATGTACACACCTTTCACAGACACCCACAAACAACCAACAACATCCTTAAGTTTGTTTTATCATTTCCGAGGCCCGAGACCCTGATAGAAATATTTTACACCCAGTGTTAGGAAGTTTACTTTGGAAATGTAGTAGGTTATAGATTACAAGTTACCCTATTTTAAATCTAATAAGTATTTATAACTATTTCAATTACTCTTAAAAAAGTAATGTAACTGATTAGATTTGATTGCTTTTTGTTACTTTTCTAAGTATGTAATGTCTTCAACTGTTAATGTTTTGAAACCAGGCAGGGTTAACAGGTCTCAAGGATTTTCACTTGAATCGCCATTATAATAATTTAGTTTTATAGCACATCCACCACTAAATCAGACTTACTTTGAGATTGTTCTGAGCTTTAAATACACATTTAAAACCATAACAAGATAGTTTAATAGCTATCATACTGTTTTGAAATCAAATCTATACACAGCTATGACAGGAAACATTAGCATCTAACAACAGGCTGGAAAAACAGTTAAACTTATAAAATAAATATACATCAACCCAAAAAGGAAATAAAACAGTGACGAATAAGTGCATGTTCTAAACTCGGAAACATCGGTGTCTCATATTTTAAACCAGTCAATGCAATTTATGTAAGATATCAATCTTTGTAATCGTTAACATTTTCATGAGTAACTGTAATTTAACTACACATTTTTCCCAGTATTTTGTAATTAAGTTACGTAATTTAGTTAGATGTAACCAGTTGCTCCCCAATACTGGTGAAAGAGTTCATTAACCTCTTTAACGTTAAAAATGCGATCAATATCACTTAACACTAGTTTGACAAACAACGGTATGCTCATAAAACCAACCTGACCGAATTTGAAGCATCCTAACAACAAGTACAACCATTGCAGAAAGCACAGCAGTAAGATAAAGCTTTGAATGAGGTATTGACCGACTTATAAAATGTTAAACCTATTATTACAAGTTCCTGCTTACCTAGTTTTATGATGAAACTTGAAAATTTAGGCATGAGCTAACAATGGGTAAAATTAGCTGGTCACGCTCAACATACATGTAGGCCTAGAACTCAACAAACATACCCCTTTGGATCACGAAACACCCCGTCTAACACAACACACACCCTACAGAATGGGGCGATGATGGGTTCATAATTTCATGACGAAGACTGGTTGGATATTCAGACAGCAGGGCCTTATTCACTTTTTCTTAAGATAAAGACAATTATTTGATTTCAAGAGCACACAACTAAAACCTAATGCTATTTCACAAGATAGCACAACAACGGTTGCTCCATTACAATATACACATCAAGTCTGTTTTAGTATATGCATATTGTATTACTCTTGAATATATTTGATTAGTCTAACTATGTGTCAACAAATCTTTTTTTGTTTTCTGTTTTTTTTTATTTTTACAAAGATGTTAAACTGAACACGTGTAACTAATACCTCATTCAAACGCTGTAGATTTTCAGGTCAGGGAACTACAATACCCAGCATACACCTCAGACTTCAAACATGGGGATGCACCCAAAATAATCATACATGACATCGCTCTAAATCGTTGGGGTGCTGATTATAGACACAATCAGATACCTTATTTAAAATGACTCACATTTCCACACTTTTTTTGTGAAGTATACGCTCATACAGTGTTGTTATAAACCCCCCTTTTTGTGATCTGTGTTAGTGATCCAAAGTCTAAGTCTAATTCGTTTCTGCAAAATGATCCATTTGGACAGTTCGGCTCAATGAGCCGGTTCAAAGAATCGATTCATCGGATCCTTCTCGCAGTGATGCCACCACACACTTCTTTACTAACAACTCAGGGTCATTTTATATCAGTGAAACATTTAAATAAAGTTAACTGTGTGAACGCGTATAGTCTTTTGTTCCTTTAAGTTAATGATGTCTGCGTCCGAAGTTTCATGCACAGATCCTGCATTGTTTGTTTAGCTTAAATATTAGCTTTTAGTCAGTTTCAAAAGTGTCTGGCATGAAATGTATTTGTATTTTTAAATAATTACGGTAGTGTTAAAGGTTTAGGGCAGGTGTGTGTAAGCGGTGAAAACTTAAATGTGCCAGTAACAGATGAGAGCATTACTCAAACACCTCACCACATCAGCTTTTAATAAAATATACCACCGAATGTCGCTAAAACAAATGATGTGACAGTGTTCATCAAACTTTGAAATGAATAAGCGTACAAATAGAAATACATGGTCTGACAAAGATTCTCACTGAAGATGAAGATTTCGTGAAACAAGATTCCCAGTGTCTGATGATTGTGTTGGAAGATATGTGTTTGACAAAGAGTTGCAGACTGGGAAACTCTATGTTTTGGAATCTTACAAAGAATATACATCCAAAAGTGACTACCTGCTTTTGATGGCCATAGACTGGGCATATTTCTACAATCAAATTTGGAGAGAATTTAATTTTGGTGACAAAACCTGGTACTTCATCCAGTTTAATGGATCCGTGCAACAAAGTCACCATACCACATATCCATTTCATCCTGTTGGAACAAAATGCTTCATGACCAAAATTACCTTATGTTGGTAAAAAAATTAATAAAAATGCAACAAGCACTCTGAAACAAACCTTTTGTCTCAAAGCAGCGATGGTTCTGATTCTGATGAGTATGATTGCGACTGGCCTACTCCAGAGGACAACCCCTTTGAATGCTGCAAAACAAGGCTACATTTTGAGCATAGCGATTTACCTGTGTTGAACACCATTTTCTCAACGATAGACATGTTGTTTAAGTTGAGTTGAATTTAAGCATTGGTGATGATGAGTGTTAAATCGAGTGGGATATGCATCAGTATGTATTGGATGTATTGCAGCCTGAAAATCTATGTTCTCTGTTTGCACAACAATATTGTAAAATACCTTTCCTCTGTTCCTTGCTGTATGTTTAATTGTTTTAATAAACACCTGTCTGATCAAATTTTCCCTTTGCCTCTTTTAATTCAAATTTTGTCATATGTTTAAAAAGTGTAAACATATTTTAAAACACATTAATTATATATTAAATGTATAGTGTTGAATTGATTATTTATCACATTTTAAATTTATTTGAAACATTTTAATATGGAATTGTCAGTAAAGTCTTTAACTGTACTTAACATCTTAACATTATCTTTGGTATGAAAAGTTAAAGAATAACCACCATGAAGCTTTATGGATCATGGATCTTATTAGAAACAACCCATTTTTTTTTTTTTCAAATCTTTAACCAAAATATCATAACTGGCTTGAGTGAAACTTATCTTGGGGGGGCATGACCAATGTTTATGACTTCTGGCCACAACCCTCTTACACCAAACAACCGAGGGTGTGAGGGCGGATCCAACAGTTAAAACCCAACAACGGCGGTCCTCATCAACTCTTCAGTAATCGTGAATTGACCTGTCGCTTTGAGCATAACCAGGTTTAAAAGTGCGGATGGCGGCCCTACTGTGACATCTACATGGACCAATAGAAACTGCTTCAGCAACCAAGTTTGACTGAACCACAGCTCTGCTGCAGTTTTTTCTACTACTAATGCTTTGGGGGTTCTGACCCATAAAGCAAAAATTTTAAGTGTTAATGCACAAGGCCTGGACTGTCGTGAATGAAACAGTTAATCCGGATTCTAGGAAACGGCGACGTCTTGGAGAAAACTGAATTCTAAAAAGACTGTCTGAGACTACACAAAACCTGATGGAGCACAACTGTAGTTTCGGCGCTGCTGCGGATGATCAATCGGAGTGCAGCTGTGCCGCAGGAAAAATGTGCGGTGTAAAAGTCGTCGTAGACTCTATGTTTAAACCGTATTACAGAGGACAAATGATCAAACTGATGAACACGGTCATCGACGATGAGTGCGATCCGAATCATGATTCTACTGGGGATAGTAAACGTATAACAAACCTCAAGAACGAAATGAAAATTGTAAGAAGCCTGAAAAATGAAGCAGGGCCCGATGTGACAGACATCTGTGTTAACCTCTGTATTAACAGCAAAGAGACAATCAGCGTAACCACCAGAGAAATTCTGGGTATGATGACTGCGCGTAAAGATGAGATTGTAATTGATGAAGTTCTCTATCTGTTTACGTGTATAACAGAATTATGTGTTTCACTGGTTTCAAAACATTATGAATCCATGAAATGTGAAATCGTTGATTCTTTTGTCGATTTTATACTTGGCAAAAACATATTGGCCTTCAGAGACTTTCTTTTGTGGCTAGACCACTGTTTGTAAGGGCAATTGTATCATTTTCTTGACTACTTCAATGTATGAATGTAAATTCAACAATATATCGCTGAAATAAAAACTTGAATCAGTCTTTATCCTTTTCTCCGAGTACAATTTTTGGATTTCAAAAGGTGTTGCATTTTTATTAATTTTTTTACCAACATAAGGTAATTTTGGTCATGAAGCATTTTGTTCCAACAGGATGAAATGGATATGTGGTATGGTGACTTTGTTGCACGGATCCATTAAACTGGATGAAGTACCAGGTTTTGTCACCAAAATTAAATTCTCTCCAAATTTGATTGTAGAAATATGCCCAGTCTATGGCCATCAAAAGCAGGTAGTCACTTTTGGATGTATATTCTTTGTAAGATTCCAAAACATAGAGTTTCCCAGTCTGCAACTCTTTGTCAAACACATATCTTCCAACACAATCATCAGACACTGGGAATCTTGTTTCACGAAATCTTCATCTTCAGTGAGAATCTTTGTCAGACCATGTATTTCTATTTGTACGCTTATTCATTTCAAAGTTTGATGAACACTGTCACATCATTTGTTTTAGCGACATTCGGTGGTATATTTTATTAAAAGCTGATGTGGTGAGGTGTTTGAGTAATGCTCTCATCTGTTACTGGCACATTTAAGTTTTCACCGCTTACACACACCTGCCCTAAACCTTTAACACTACCGTAATTATTTAAAAATACAAATACATTTCATGCCAGACACTTTTGAAACTGACTAAAAGCTAATATTTAAGCTAAACAAACAATGCAGGATCTGTGCATGAAACTTCGGACGCAGACATCATTAACTTAAAGGAACAAAAGACTATACGCGTTCACACAGTTAACTTTATTTAAATGTTTCACTGATATAAAATGACCCTGAGTTGTTAGTAAAGAAGTGTGTGGTGGCATCACTGCGAGAAGGATCCGATGAATCGATTCTTTGAACCTGCTCATTGAGCCGAACTGTCCAAATGGATCATTTTGCAGAAACGAATTAGACTTAGACTTTGGATCACTAACACAGATCACAAAAAGGGGGGTTTATAACAACACTGTATGAGCGTATACTTCACAAAAAAAGTGTGGAAATGTGAGTCATTTTAAATAAGGTACAGTATCTGATTGTGTCTATAATCAGCACCCCAACGATTTAGAGCGATGTCATGTATGATTATTTTGGGTGCATCCCCATGTTTGAAGTCTGAGGTGTATGCTGGGTATTGTAGTTCCCTGACCTGAAAATCTACAGCGTTTGAATGAGGTATTAGTTACACGTGTTCAGTTTAACATCTTTGTAAAAATAAAAAAAAACAGAAAACAAAAAAAGATTTGTTGACACATAGTTAGACTAATCAAATATATTCAAGAGTAATACAATATGCATATACTAAAACAGACTTGATGTGTATATTGTAATGGAGCAACCGTTGTTGTGCTATCTTGTGAAATAGCATTAGGTTTTAGTTGTGTGCTCTTGAAATCAAATAATTGTCTTTATCTTAAGAAAAAGTGAATAAGGCCCTGCTGTCTGAATATCCAACCAGTCTTCGTCATGAAATTATGAACCCATCATCGCCCCATTCTGTAGGGTGTGTGTTGTGTTAGACGGGGTGTTTCGTGATCCAAAGGGGTATGTTTGTTGAGTTCTAGGCCTACATGTATGTTGAGCGTGACCAGCTAATTTTACCCATTGTTAGCTCATGCCTAAATTTTCAAGTTTCATCATAAAACTAGGTAAGCAGGAACTTGTAATAATAGGTTTAACATTTTATAAGTCGGTCAATACCTCATTCAAAGCTTTATCTTACTGCTGTGCTTTCTGCAATGGTTGTACTTGTTGTTAGGATGCTTCAAATTCGGTCAGGTTGGTTTTATGAGCATACCGTTGTTTGTCAAACTAGTGTTAAGTGATATTGATCGCATTTTTAACGTTAAAGAGGTTAATGAACTCTTTCACCAGTATTGGGGAGCAACTGGTTACATCTAACTAAATTACGTAACTTAATTACAAAATACTGGGAAAAATGTGTAGTTAAATTACAGTTACTCATGAAAATGTTAACGATTACAAAGATTGATATCTTACATAAATTGCATTGACTGGTTTAAAATATGAGACACCGATGTTTCCGAGTTTAGAACATGCACTTATTCGTCACTGTTTTATTTCCTTTTTGGGTTGATGTATATTTATTTTATAAGTTTAACTGTTTTTCCAGCCTGTTGTTAGATGCTAATGTTTCCTGTCATAGCTGTGTATAGATTTGATTTCAAAACAGTATGATAGCTATTAAACTATCTTGTTATGGTTTTAAATGTGTATTTAAAGCTCAGAACAATCTCAAAGTAAGTCTGATTTAGTGGTGGATGTGCTATAAAACTAAATTATTATAATGGCGATTCAAGTGAAAATCCTTGAGACCTGTTAACCCTGCCTGGTTTCAAAACATTAACAGTTGAAGACATTACATACTTAGAAAAGTAACAAAAAGCAATCAAATCTAATCAGTTACATTACTTTTTTAAGAGTAATTGAAATAGTTATAAATACTTATTAGATTTAAAATAGGGTAACTTGTAATCTATAACCTACTACATTTCCAAAGTAAACTTCCTAACACTGGGTGTAAAATATTTCTATCAGGGTCTCGGGCCTCGGAAATGATAAAACAAACTTAAGGATGTTGTTGGTTGTTTGTGGGTGTCTGTGAAAGGTGTGTACATGCGTGAGAGAGTTTGAAAGAAAAATGTTTCAGGTAAAAGTTGTGATTTTACGGCAAACTATAAGCCTTATAACTATAGAAACTTAACACATCTGTATCAGTAAGATATTAATGTCATCACAATCCATAAGACACATCAGCCTGGGGTGTTATAAGATGGACTTATCGAATATTTGATTATTTCTTCTATAAATCATTTGTCCAAATCTTTATTAAATAAAACTATAAAGACAGTTATTTGCATTTACAAAAAATAAAACATCATAGTGTAAAAATAAATAATAATAATACCATTTTTAAAGAAAGAAAGAAAAGTCTGTATAATTCTGTGAGACATTTTTAGCACCTTGTTTAAGACATACTTTTGTTGCAAATCAAACTTATGACAACTAAATCTCAGTCTAATTCAGGTCTAATTCATAAAGAAAAATCTCAAAACAAAAGTTACATCATTGTTTAATCATACTGCTTCCCATAATCATGTGGTGCTAAACATTTTTATTTGTAAAAGGTTTGTGTAAGCCATCATTTTAACACGGATTGTTTGTGTTTTAGTCACATGTATGATTGCTTTGTGTTTGTGTTTAGCTGCATGTATGTTTACTTTTTGTGTTTTAGTTTACATGTATGTTTGTGTGTTGTGTTTAAGTTTGTATCATGTGTTTGCGTTTTTGTTTTGTTTTAGTTGCATGTATGTTTGTGTTTTGTGTTTAAGTTTGTATCATGTGTTTGCGTTTTTTGTTTTAGTTGCATGTATGTTTGTGTTTTGTGTTTAAGTTTGTATCATGTGTTTGCGTTTTTTGTTTTAGTTGCATGTATGTTTGTGTTTTGTGTTTAAGTTTGTATCATGTGTTTGCGTTTTTTGTTTTAGTTGCATGTATGTTTGTGTTTTGTGTTTAAGTTTGCATCATGTGTTTGCGTTTTTTGTTTTAGTTTACATGTATGTTTGTGTTTTGTGTTTAAGTTTGTATCATGTGTTTGCGTTTTTTGTTTTAGTTGCATGTATGTTTGTGTTTTGTGTTTAAGTTTGTATCATGTGTTTGCGTTTTTTTTTTTGTTTTAGTTGCATGTATGTTTGTGTTTTGTGTTTAAGTTTGTATCATGTGTTTGCGTTTTTTGTTTTAGTTGCATGTATGTTTGTGTTTTGTGTTTAAGTTTCATGTGTTTGCGTTTTTTGTTTTAGTTGCATGTATGTTTGTGTTTTGTGTTTAAGTTTGTATCATGTGTTTGCGTTTTTTTTTGTTTTAGTTGCATGTATGTTTGTGTTTTGTGTTTAAGTTTGTATCATGTGTTTGCGTTTTTTGTTTTAGTTGCATGTATGTTTGTGTTTTGTGTTTAAGTTTCATGTGTTTGCGTTTTTTGTTTTAGTTGCATGTATGTTTGTGTTTTGTGTTTAAGTTTGCATCATGTGTTTGCGTTTTTTGTTTTAGTTTACATGTATGTTTGTGTTTTGTGTTTAAGTTTGTATCATGTGTTTGCGTTTTTTGTTTTAGTTGCATGTATGTTTGTGTTTTGTGTTTAAGTTTGTATCATGTGTTTGCGTTTTTTTTTTTGTTTTAGTTGCATGTATGTTTGTGTTTTGTGTTTAAGTTTGTATCATGTGTTTGCGTTTTTTGTTTTAGTTGCATGTATGTTTGTGTTTTGTGTTTAAGTTTCATGTGTTTGCGTTTTTTGTTTTAGTTGCATGTATGTTTGTGTTTTGTGTTTAAGTTTGTATCATGTGTTTGCGTTTTTTTTTGTTTTAGTTGCATGTATGTTTGTGTTTTGTGTTTAAGTTTGTATCATGTGTTTGCGTTTTTTGTTTTAGTTGCATGTATGTTTGTGTTTTGTGTTTAAGTTTCATGTGTTTGCGTTTTTTGTTTTAGTTGTATGTATGTTTGTGTTTTGTGTTTAAGTTTGTATCATGTGTTTGCGTTTTTTGTTTTAGTTGCATGTATGTTTGTGTTTTGTGTTTAAGTTTGCATCATGTGTTTGCGTTTTTTGTTTTAGTTGCATGTATGTTTGTGTTTTGTGTTTAAGTTTGCATCATGTGTTTGCGTTTTTTGTTTTAGTTGCATGTATGTTTGTGTTTTGTGTTTAAGTTTCATGTGTTTGCGTTTTTTGTTTTAGTTGCATGTATGTTTGTGTTTTGTGTTTAAGTTTGTATCATGTGTTTGCGTTTTTTTTTGTTTTAGTTGCATGTATGTTTGTGTTTTGTGTTTAAGTTTGTATCATGTGTTTGCGTTTTTTGTTTTAGTTGCATGTATGTTTGTGTTTTGTGTTTAAGTTTGTATCATGTGTTTGCGTTTTTTGTTTTAGTTGCATGTATGTTTGTGTTTTGTGTTTAAGTTTCATGTGTTTGCGTTTTTTGTTTTAGTTGTATGTATGTTTGTGTTTTGTGTTTAAGTTTGTATCATGTGTTTGCGTTTTTTGTTTTAGTTGCATGTATGTTTGTGTTTTGTGTTTAAGTTTGCATCATGTGTTTGCGTTTTTTGTTTTAGTTGCATGTATGTTTGTGTTTTGTGTTTAAGTTTGCATCATGTGTTTGCGTTTTTTGTTTTAGTTGCATGTATGTTTGTGTTTTGTGTTTAAGTTTGCATCATGTGTTTGCGTTTTTTGTTTTAGTTGCATGTATGTTTGTGTTTTGTGTTTAAGTTTGCATCATGTGTTTGCGTTTTTTGTTTTAGTTGCATGTATGTTTGTGTTTTGTGTTTAAGTTTGCATCATGTGTTTGCGTTTTTTGTTTTAGTTGCATGTATGTTTGTGTTTTGTGTGAGTGTTTGTGCTTGTGTTGAGACTTGAAAGAGCTAAGACTGAATATAAAGAAAAAACAACTGGAACTAAAAACAAGTAAAAATGAAACACGATTTTCCACTAGCATAGATTGGTTTGTTAAAAACAAACTTCGTGGCCCTCCAGCTAATTTTACCTTGTTGTTATTCATTCTGAACATCAGTTTAAAGACACATTCACCACATCCACATTGTAAACCTGTTTTTTATTAGGAAAGATGTGTTCTTCCTAAATGTTACAATCCACCAGATGCCCCACGCAAATCCAGCTGTGTTGTTAAAAGGCTAATTACACATCTTTTGACCTACTGAACTTTTACCTAAACTTCTGGCAGAGTTCACAAGAAAACACACTCGCAGGTGCGTATTGTAAAAAAAAAAAAAAAAAGTCCACTGCACATCCTTTGACCTCTTAATTAACGTTGGCATAAACTTTTAACAAAGTTCACAGCGCCAGTAGACCCATCTACACCCCCCTAGGTGATGAGTCGCAACCCCAGAAGAGTTTTTACAACGTAGGCTGATCTGATAAGAATGCATCAGCGATCGTAGACTGCGCTCACCAACCTCTCTGGTTTATTGGGGTGTGTGATTCAAGATATTTACATTTATATGATGTTGTTAAGTTTAGACTATTAAATACACACGCGTGTATGTGTTTTAACTACCACTCCGCAAGTCTTACGTACGGGAATAAAATTGCGGAATCCTCTCTTGCCTTTATTGTGCAGCGTGGAACAAAGCATTTGCTTTCATTCGGATATTTTAATGTACATGCATACAAACGGCTCAGCTGGTGTAGCCTAACAGACCGTATAAGTTCTAAGATTGTCAAAAATAAAAAGATAGTAACTTGTATTAACTAAATGAAATAAATAAATATTTTCCTGTGGCGTTTGTTTAAAAGGAAACTGACATCCGCTAAAAACTGCCCTTGAGACCAGTTTTACAAAACACTATTTCACAATTAAAGTTTTCTATGGACCCGTTTCAAATACACATTCCCTAAAACAATAAGAAAACGACCATAAACTCCTTTGAATTGGTGGTCCCGTGAGTTCTAAGATTGTCAAAAATGAAAAGATAGATTAAAGGAGTATCTGTGATTAACTAAATAAAATAAATAAATAAATATTTTCCTGTGGCTTAGGCGGCGTTTGTTTGAAAGGAATCTGACATACGCTTTAAAATGAAAGAAACAAACAAACAAAAAACTGAGGAATGTTTAATGTTAAACAGAGGAATGATTTCATCAATTATGAAATGTCGTGGATTTATTCAAATAAGAAGTCTTCTTCGATTTTTAAAAGTATTAATTTGTTTAATTATTTTACCATACATTTAAACCTTTGCACCAGTCTCAGCTTACGGTGTGTGTCAGGGGGGCTGGTGGTGGGTGTGGTTTGACTGCTGCGTGCGTGACTTCATTCTAAGTAATGTCAGCGGTGAGCGAGGAGATGTCGCGGACTCTGTGTAAGGTGTTTGAGTCTTTTATTTTCTAACTTGTAACAAACTCTACCTAGTTTTTATTAACTTTGTAACAAAACTCTATCCAGTTTTTTACATTGTAATGGTAGACTACAACATACCTTTCGACAAGTAGGCCTATCTTAGAGATGCGCTGATCTTTCCTTTTTCTTTTACTTTAACTATTGTCTCAGTAAAAACTTTTTAAAACTTTTAAAAGTTTTTAGAATTGTAATGCTAGACTTCATATTTTGTCAAGTATCTTATGCTGTTGCTTAACGATTGCATCTGATATTTTCAGTTTTTTAGATCAGTGTGAGATGCACTGGTCTCTCTCCTTTACTTTATCATGTATCAGTAAAACTATTTAAACTTTTAAACATTTTAAAATTGTATTGCTTTAGACTATAACATAGATTTTTTTTTTTGTCAAGTATCATGCTTATGCTGTTGCTTAACGTTTGCATCTGATATTTTTGTAGTTTTTTAGATCTGTGCGAGATGCACAGGACTTTTCCTTTATCTTGTATCTGTAAAAAACTTTTTAAACGTTTTTAAAAGTTGTAATGCTTTAGACTACAACATAGATTTTGTTTTACTTTAAGTCTTGTATCAGTAAAAAACTTTTTAAAGTTTGTTATTCTATAGACTACAACATTTGGTTTATTTTACTTTAACACATGTATCAGTAACAAAACTCTACCTTTTAAAATTGTAATGCTACAAGATTTGAACTCTACAAGAACTCTTTTATCACTAAAAAAAAACTATTCAAACTTTTAAACGTTTTTTTTAAAAAGGTGTAATGCTACAGACTACAACATAGATTTTGTTTTCACAGTTTTCTGGAAAATACAAACCTCACTGTGTTTCTATTGTATATGTGAAAAAGACAACTTTAATAAAAACTACCCCTTAAGCCCTGTTTTACCAAACATATACACTATTTCACAATTAAAGTTGAAAAGCACATAGTTTTGAACAGTTTTCCATGGCGCCGTTTCAAATACACATTCCCAAAACAATAGGAAAACAACCATAAATTCCATTGAGTTGGTGGTGCGGATAAACAGATGTACAAATTGATGTCCGGTTTTGGGAGGGGTAGGGGGTGTCCAAAAACAGGTGTCCAGTTGGGGAGGGGGGTGGAATTTTTATGATGGGTAATAAATCAGACGTTTTGACACATAGTCGACTACATTCTCTCTCTAACGGCGATATTTTTTTTATCGCCCGATAAGAGTCTCACGTTAACGCAGCACGTTAACGCCGATAACGGCCCACCACTACTTTAAATATTTGAAATAACAAGTCATAGGTTTTTAACTTAAAATCAATAGAACCACTGCAGTACAATTCTCTGGACTCTCTATATCAATAATTGAACATTTGCATTTGAACAGTTCAAACATGGTAATTTAATAATATGGTCATGATCTAGTGTATCCAAAACCTATAGTTCCTATAAGAAAACTCTTAACTTCACAAATCTAAATAAACTCATGCATCATATGTTCTGGTGTCAGCCATTTATTTCATGTTGTCCTACACCCTAACAGCATTGAAGCCATAAAGGCCTTATTTGCTCAAACATCTGTAATTGTCGCTTGCGGCAACATTTATTATTATTTTTACATTACATTCATATTGGTATTAAAAAAGCCTCTAAATGTTGTTCCAACTAGTTACACTTAATTTAATCTCAACCATTTGTTATCAATGTATCATTTAGTACTCTCTAAAAAAATGCTTGGTTGAATACAACCCAGTGCTGGGTGAAATATAGACAAACTCAGCGACTGGATTGTTCTGACCCAGTGATTGGGTGAAATTTTAACTAAATATATATAAAAATATTTTAATTTAAAAAAGTTCTAATTTTATATGATTAGTACATTTTATTTATATGGTTTATTTTTATTATTTTTTAAACCTCAGAAAAACCTCAGTTCCCAATATCAATATAATAATTTTGCTATTACATGCCGATAATGATTTGTTTTTCACTTTAACAGCCCTCATTAACAAACAGTGATATCATGTTTGTGAAGATTCATGCACCATGGGACACACTGTGTAAATATGCTGAGCGGATGAACATTAGAATGCCCTTCAGGTACAGATCACTGTCACCATACTGTACTATATGTGAATGCATTGTGATTATGATTTTAATTTTATTTATTTTTAAAATAGGAAAAAGTGTTACTTCACAGACTGGAAGAAAAAAACAATGGGCAGGTAGGATATTGCAGAGTTCTTATTTTTCTGTGTTTATATATATTTGGTTAATAGTTAATGATCTCATTTTACTTGCATTAAAGTCAAAAGCCTCTTTACAACCTCGATTTTGTCCATTTTCTTGAAATTTTATTTTAGCTGTGGGGAGTGAAGATTTGATAGAGTTAATTAACTCGATATTTGTTCTGCATCTCAGGGGACAAAATCACCTCTGAGTTAATCAGGCTTGATTTAATTTGCATCAGAAAATAATTCAATTCTAGAAGTGAATGTGAGTGTGAAATGAAGAAACTACCATTAAAAACACTGCTCTGTCATTTGTTTGTCTGGTCGTTGGAGATAGCATGCTATTTTTGAGAAATGCTAATGCCAGCGTATGTCTACAGTCGATTTCAGTTGAGATTTCGTCAGCTGAAGAGCTGGCTGCCCAGAAACCCCATGAAACTGGATAAAGAGGCGTTACCAGACCTGGAGGAATCCGACTGCTACACCGCCCCCTTCTGCAGGGCCAGAATGCACCAGTATGTCATTTTTCCATGACCTTGTTATAACCAAACCTCATGTCTTCTCAGACACTTTATGCATACAGAAAAAAAATGTCATTGTGTGGCACCTTTTGCTTGCTGGAAATATGATACTGCAATTAAATAGCCATGGCCTCATATACATTTCAGCCATGGTTTGCTAGCTGAAGCTGAAACCACAATCCCGCAACCTTCATCCACCAATGAACTCAAGGGACTTATAGCATCCACCACAGATTTTAGCCTCAGCTGACCCTTTCAAACCAGGTTTTTATAATGGAGGCACTTTCAGACCATGTACTTGATGTACTTGCACCTGATGACTATTTGTGAATGTATGAGTCGTTGGTTGCTGACATCCACTTTAAAGATCAGAGATCAGTGGAAATCCATGACCTCATAAGAACTGTGTCCTCGGGCAGTAGAGTTAGTTTTTGTTAAGTAAGTGCTGTTAGTAAGGGTTTATTTGAGGCTGGCCAGAGGTTTTGTATGCACAGGAATGTTGGAAGACAGTGTAAAAGACAACCGATTGATAAAGATGATGTTTTTTTCTGATTTACTGATTTTTCACAGTAGCAGAAGTGTATCTCATGAAACCTGTCAAAAATGTCATATTACTTAAATTAAATCATTTTTAAAATGATTCACTGACACCTCCCCTGTACTAGAGTTGAGAGAAATTGGGAGTGAGGTGCAGATGCATTTCCTTTAGCCTGAGGCTTATTGAATTCACTTTTGGTGTGAAAGGGCCTTTACTGTTGCCAAAAATAACTTTTGGGGGTCTTGTTATTAAAAATAAATAGGCAAGTCTAGCTCAGGTGACAAAAAGTAACTAAGTAATGCAATTAGTTACTTTTTTGTGGAGTAGTGCAATATTGTAAGCATACATTTTAATTTATCTTCCCCCAACACTTCCCACAGAAAAGCAGTGCTAGCTTCGGATTGGCTGAAGCAATTCACTCTCAGGTGTGCAGTAGGCATCGCAAGAGGACACAACATCTTGTTACCTTATCAGGGAACCGTTGTTACAGTCGCAACCCAAGGCGTTCCCTTTTGAGGGCACTCGCACTGCGTCGAAATGATGATGCTATGGGGAACAAAATGCCCACTGTGGCCTCCTGAGAGATGCCTATCCTGGTCGTCTTGGGACGAATCCGGTCAAGAGCACACAAGAGTGTAGTGTAGAAGGCGGGTTCTGACTATAAAATCTTTTCAAAGATCAAAGATTTTGAAGTCGCGATACTTCTGGCAGCAGCGATCCAAAAAGGCTGTGAGCCTAGTACCACCAAATAGGACAGACAATTTGACACTGAGTGCTGGCTATAAAGCAAAAGCTAGCACTGATTTGTTCCAGCTGTACTATATAGCTTCCGCGGTATGCTGTCCAGAATGGAGTAGTTGCACACATGCTTCAAAACCAGTGACACAGAGGCGTTTCCCATACATCATCATTTGGACGCAGCATAAGTTCACTCAAACTGGAACTTATTTGTTGTTTGTTGTTAACATTAAATGTAATTTGTTTGTCAAATAACAGACTGTGTTACAGAAATTACAATCTAATAAGAATCCTCTTATATTCTATAGGCAAATTCTGTAAGGAAAATTGAAATTCTTTTGATTTTGAGGTGAAATATGACCTGGATATGTTCTTGACAGGTACTGTGAGATTCATTTAATCCAGGATGGAAACCCATCTTTAATGTATGAATTTGTCTGTATGCTGAGACAGCTGGGTGTAGTAAGACACACAATCTGCTCTGAGCTTTATGTGTTGGGTCAGCTGTGATCCTCTCTAATTTAATATTTACACTGACATACTAAAGCTCTGAGTACTGATCTCTAATCTGCTGTGGTGTGTTCATATTTACTGTATTCAGTTAAGTAGATTAATACATGCAGCTTGCAACAAATGTGTGTGTTAAAGCAATGCACTTTGTTTTCTTGAAGTTTTACCATCAACAACAGAGAGACGTTTTTCTCAAACTCAACCAGAAGCAGGATAGTACATCATGTACTACAGCGCACAAAATACGAGGATGGAAAGTCTAAGATGGGTAAGAAGACAACTAAACCCCCAAAACATCTTCATCAAACAAGTCACACATATTATTTTCTCACTCGACAATCACTAATATCTGTCTGTGTCATATCATATATCATTTATTTTGCCTATTATTGATATACCGTTTATCTTGCTCACACCATTCTCTCATATGTTTTTTTTTTCAGTAATAGTTATTTAAAAGGACCAAAGCACATCGAATTCTTAAAAAAGAAAACTAAAACTAAACAGAAAAAAAACAAAAATATAAGTTAAAGCTAAGTCACAATGTTAATAACTTCAATAAAAGTACAGTATGTCACAAAAGAGAGTACACCCCTCACATTTCAGCAACCATTTTAATATATCTCCTCAAGGGACAATACTACAGAAATGAAACTTGGATATATTTTAGAGTAGTCAATGTGCAGCTTGTATAGCAGTATAGATTCATTATCCCCCGAAAAATAATCAACATACAGCCATTATTGTCAAAATAGCTGGCAACAAAAGTGAGTACACCCTAAGTGAACTTGTCCAAAGTGTCAATATATTGTGTTAGCACCATTGTTATCTGGCACCAGTTTTTCCAGCAACAATTTTAATTCTCAAATCCTCAGAGTTCTTTGCCATGAAATGCCATGTTGAACATCCAGTGGTCAGTATGAGATAATTGTACTTAAAGCACCTAATTTTAACAGCTTTAAATACAAAATGTATGGTTCTGTCAAGCAGACAAAAACGTAAACATGATGAATAGGACATGTGGCTTTGCATGGTTAAACTACATGCTGTTAACACTTAGGGTGTACTCACTTTTGTTGCCAGATATTTTGACAATAATGGCTGTATGTTGAGTTATGTTCAGAGGACAGTAAATCTATACTGCTATACAAGCTGCACATTGACTACTCTAAAATATATCCAAGTTTCATTTCTTTAGTATTGTCCCTTGAGAAAATATACTAAAATGGTTGCTGAAATGTGAGGGGTGTACTCACTTGTGTGAGATACTGTATATAAATAATACTAAAGTAACAGATGTTTTCATGAAATGAACTCATTGTCAATGCACTTCTGTTAGTAAATATTTGAAGAGATGTGCTATAATTTAATCTGCAATGACCTACAGTACAATATCCCTCTGACCTTTTAATTGAATGCTGCTTTTTTTTTTGCTAATCTCTTTCTTAGTCCTCTTATTTTAATGTCACACTCGTGCCCTTCATATTTGCCATTCTTATCTGCCTGCTCTTGTGGTTTTCTGCTGATTAAAGCTGTTCTTGCAATTGGGATTTTCATGTTAATAAATTAATACCAGTGAACGCCCACTCGCTCAGACCAGATCAGATTGGGAGAAGAACTCTAAATCCCCCACAAATCCCTGCGCTCAATCGTGCCACTGCAGCTCAGCTCAATGTCCTCCTAGTGAACTCAGAACATCTGCAGCAAATGAGACGTAGTTTAATCAAATGAAGTAAGGCATCTTTGGTAGCCGACTTGAGGTTTTTGAGCTTTGTTTGGTTCTTTAATGGAATTTTGTGGGTTCAATAGTAGTTGAGCTCTATTGACAGCATTTGTGGTAAATGTCACAGAAAATGACTAACACTTGTCCCTTAATATGTTTTTAAGTGAAATGTGTAATGGAAGTAACCTTTTCTCTGTAAATTCTAACAGGCACATTGGAGATTTGTGGCTTTTATATGACTTTACATTTCTGCAAAACCTGAAACTTGTTGCTTCGGGTACATTTAGCTGCACTTATCAGGTGACACATAAACAAGAAGCACTATAAGCCATTTTTTTTTCTTCATTGCAGATGCAGATTTACTAAACAACCCAGTTTCATAAATGTGACCCTGGACCACACACAGTCGCTGGGGTATATTTGTAGCAATAGCCAAAAATACATTGTATGGGTCAAAATTATTGATTTTTCTTTTATGTCAAAAATCATTAGGAAATTAAGTAAAGATCATGTTACATTAAGATTTTTTTGTAAAATTCCTACTGTAAACCTATCAAAATGTATTTTTTGATTAGTAATATGCATTGTTAAGAACTTAATTTGGACAACTTTAAAGGTGATTTTCTCAGTATTTAGATGTTTTTGCACCCTTAGATTCCAGATTTTCAAATAGATGTATCTCGGCCAAATATTGTCCTATCCTAACAAACCATACATCAATAGAAAGCTTATTTATTGAGCTTCCATATGATGTATATATCTCAGTTTTGTAAAATTTAACCTTATGACTGGTTTTGTGGTCCAGGGTCACAAATAAACAGAAAATACATAAATTATGTGCCTATATGTGTTTGTAGCACATAACATGTAGCACATATCATGTTTTATAGTAAGTGAAATGTAGGCTATATGTAAGTTTTAGCATTTTTACAGAAATGTAGGTTGAGTCATGTATTTTCAATTTTTAATCTTTTTGTGTAGCCTGGAAAAAATCCAGACCCTAATCTATTAAGATTAAGGGTCTGGCATCGAGCAATGAAAAGGGCCTAACTCAAGGGGCGGCACCAAGCATGCATTTGAAACTCAATTGGATAACGCCACGACCAATCACAAGCGGAGTGGAGCAAACTGTTCGATTAAACTCTTGCCGTATCCAGTCGGCAAAACAGCAAAAACGTCCTTCTTGCAAAGGAATGATTCAAGCGCGGTTTTCTGTTCCTCTTTTATATGAAAAGCCAAGTCTAACTCGTTCATTGTAGCGACCAAAGCCGTTTCAAACAACTGGTGTTCATCTGTAACCATCTTTCAATGTTGACTAAATGATTCGGACGTCGCAGCGCTGTCGTCATCAGCTTAGCTCACCTCTGGCCCGCCTACATCAGATACGCCGATTTGATTGGTTCCCACAACTGCTTACGTATTGCAGTAACGTGCATCATTGCTCGATGCCAGAGTGTCTTGCAGAGACAATTCAAATTGTGCTCTCGCGAGACCTCTGGATTTCCAGGGTACTTTTTGTGTGCAATGCCTGAAAATCTGCTTCAGGTTTCACACAATATGTTCAAGCAAATATCTTCAAGACACTGTTTTACATAAAGCAAGCAGATAAGAAGACAATAATGCATAACCAGAGGTTGATTTACCAAGAAAATAAAAAATTAGAAACTTTTTAAAAACAGGATTATATATCTATTTATTTTACAGTCTCCAAAAATGTTTCCATTGAAAGTCATTTCCATGTGACCTATATTTGTGATTTGTTCCACTAAAAAGATAATTGTATAAGAGAATGATAAGAATATTGGGTTTTGCTTTATTTTAAGGTGTCCTTGTTACAGTGTAATTATACATTTAAATACTAAGTCATATTAATTAACTACTACCCACATAGCAACTGATGTCTGGCCCAGCTCTGGGCCAAACAAGCAGTTAAACTCGGCTCAAATGCAGCAAAGGATTATGGCCCTTGTGTGGCCCGGATCACGACTACAGACATGAGCCACACATGAGCCATAACTGGCCCAAATCTCAGCCAAATAGTAACTTATAACCAGCCCTGAACTGGGCCAGAACATGTTTTAATAGTGCTACCCAATTTCAGCCTTCAGTAAACCACATAGTTACCATACTTACTATATGGTTAGGGTTAGGAATAGGTTTAGGGTTAAGACTAGAGGTTAAAGTCTTGGTTTAAGGGCAGTCTAACTAAACTAACTAAAAGTAATCCAAGTACTTTTAAATGCAATTACAATGTACCAATATCTATGTTCATAAGTGTACTGTAACAAATGATTAAGTAGTTAAGGACCATTTAGCATAACCAAAGAATATATTAAATTGTAACTTGTTATAACTTAATGTCCTTTGGGATTAAGTTGGATACACTTAAAATATTTAACACTTTATTTTAAGGTGTCCTTGTTAAACGTTACATTTAAAAATTAATTATGCATAATTACATGCAAGTAAACCTAAGACAACTCTAACCCTAAACCTAACCATATCTCAATCTCATTAGCACTAAATGCATGAACTTTC
>NC_133385.1:37101333-37134784 GCF_049309525.1 Garra rufa | reverse complement strand
AGGTTTCTTGACCTTCTTGGGTGATTTCTCAGAGAGTGAAGGAAGAGAGCTAAGAAAAGTAAGTCAGGAGTCAATGAATATATTAGATTTGAGGGTGAAGGAGGTATTAAGAAGTTTGATCCGATTAAGCTGACAAATATCATAAGAGGACAGGTTGGAGAAATGCAAGAGTGTTAAGAGAGGATAATCTATTAATAGAATGTAAAAATAAAGTGAAAATAGACAAAGCAAAGAAAATGGCAAACATTGGGAAAGTCAAAATCGCTAAGGTAGTGAGAGTTAGTGAAAAGAAGCAGTGAAAAGGCTGAGGAAAGGCAATAAAAGAGGAAAAGCAAAATAAGGAGGGAATAAATAGATAGCAAAGGGTGATGAATGGAATTCAGGATAAGAACAAGTTTTGGATCGAAATAAAGAAGCTGGTGACGTTTGTAGCATGGGTGATAAATGCAACATAAAATCAAATCAAAAATAGAAAGAATTCAGATTATTGTTAAAGCTGAGCATCACTTGAACATGATATGTCTAAAATGGGAAGAGATAAATGAAGAGTTGAGAATGCAGGCTAGTGAAGAGATGGTATGTGGCGGCTGTTAAAAAGTGTTAATATTACAGTGGAATGCAAGAAGCTTGGTTGCTAATGGACAGAACTTTATACAGTTTAAGGAAAAACATACATATGCATGTATTTATTCAGGAGACCTGGCTAAGATCAAGATTAGATTTATATTATATGGTTATGTTGCAATAAGGCAGGATAAGAAAGAGGGGGAGTAGGAGGATGAGCTACCTTTATGAAGCAGGGGACATCTTATAAATGAATTGAGGTTGGAAGAGAACAGGAATATGTAGTAGTGAAAGTGTGGGCAAAAATTAAATAAGTAATTATAAAGCATTATAATCCATGTAAGAGGTTAGAGTTTAGGAACTATAGAAAGTGATCATTATCCAATCTGGTGTAAGATACATATAGAAGTTTAATTGGACACAGCAAAGGTGGGCGGGAAGTGGCATTTTTAAAAGGCTACTTAGAAGAAATTTCAGGAAATAAGTAATGTATACTTTAATCTGATAGAGAATGTAGATAATATAGAAGAATTAGATGGCAGAATTGAACAGGGGATAAGACTGGCAGCAACAGAATCCACCCAGGAGTAATAGAAAAGTAAAAAAAGAAAGCAATGCCTTGGTGAGATGATACATGTAAAGATGTAAAGAAGCATTAAGGGACAGGAATAGGGCGTTTAAACTTATCAAGAGATTCAATATTTTTTTTTTATATTTAATTGAGTATAAGAAAGCACAAGCAGTAGTGAGGCGGACAATAAGGAGGGCAAAAAGAACATTTTGGGAGGAGTATTGTAATACAATTGGTAATAAAACATCGATAGGAGAAGTATGGAAGATGATTAAGAGGATGAAAGGGGAAAACAAGGACTGGAGTTACCCGATGTTGGTTAAGGGAAGTGAGACGGCAATAACAAGTAAAGAGAAAGTTGTTTTCAAATGTTATATAAACAGAAAAGATAAATAGCTCTAATAATGTGTTTAAAAAAGAAAGACAAGGTAGGGGAAAAAACAAAATTGGAATATGCAGATGTATTATGTAGGAAAGATAATTATGATGAACTGATGGATGCTTAATATGGGAGAGTTAAAGAGAAACCTGGCGAAAGTCAGAAACAGCTCCAGGTAAAGATGAAGTATGCTATTGCATGATAAATCACTAAAGTGAAGAAAGTCTTGAAAAATTGTTATGATTATACAATGAAGTATATGGGAAGAAGGTCGTATACCTGGAAGTTGGAAATAAGCAATAATTATACCAATAAAAAAGCCAGGTAAAGATGATAGCAAGCCAGGAAATTATAGATCTATATAGCTCTGACTTCACACATTTGTAAAATAATGGAGCGTATGACAAATGAGAGATTAACACACTTCTTGGAGAGTACACTGTAAAACGTTTTTTACCAGTTTCAACTTAAAAACGTAAGTTCAGCAGCTGCCTTAAAATTTTAAGCTAAGTCAACTTAAAACTACTATTAACTTCAACTCACGACAATAAAATTAGTTAAAATGACATACTTTGTTGAGTTGAAATTACTTGTACTTTAAAGTTGATTTAACTGAAAATTTGAATGCAGCTGCTTAACTTAAGTTTTTAAGTTGAAACTGGTGAAAACTTTTTACAGTGTACTTTCCTTGTTGTAGAAACTTTTGTAACAGTAAATCAAAGTGGATTTAGAAAAGGAAGTGGCACAAGTGGCACTGTTCGGGAGGCAGACACACTCTGTCAGTTTAAATCTAGATTAAAGACACATCTCTTTAACCTGGCTTACACATAAAACATTAACACATTCCTATAATTCAAATCCGTTAAAGGATTGTTAGGCTGCATTAATTAGGTCAACCGGAACCAAAAACACCTCCCATAACATCTGATGCACTCGTTGCATCGTAAAAAGAATGGCATCTACGCTAATATTAGTCTGTTTCATTCTTATTCCGAGGTCACTGTAGCCACCAGACCCAGCCTGTATCCGGATCAGATGGTCACTGCAGTCCCCCGGATCCAGTCCGCACCCAGCTTAGATCATGGATCACCACCTGGAGATGACTTCAATAGCCTTGGATGTCAACCAGATGAGCTCCAGAGACGGATCATCACTAAAGACCTCACCAAAGGCTCTTTTAAGAGCCACCCATCTTATCTATGAGAGAGCGGCTTTAATTTACTTTATTTCATACGTGATGACATACTATACTTAAGGAAGAGCGTTATCAACTAAATTAATTGCAACAATTGAGTGTGGGCAATCGCAATTACAGTCAACAGCTGGATATTGTTTTACCCAACCATTAAAGCCAGACAATACAAATTTAATGTATAAATTAAACAATATAATTATGAAATCTGTAAAGAGTGTGTTAATGTAGAGGGTGTTTGATGTGTAAAGTAATAAACGGAGCGAAGCATTTTGAGCGGGAAACAAAAACAGCCCTGAAAACAGCTTCTGAAAACAGAAGCTGCGCAGTCATTGGCTAGCAGTCATGCGCAGACGTCACAAATCAGCCAATCACAAGCCTCTGCACCTTTATGACGCCATAAGCTCTTGGCAGTATGATGCTTTAAAAAACAGACGAGTAACATGATGCAGCATTTTCAACCTACTCAGGACGGAAGAAGAAGTTCTTTGCAAAGATGGCAAGAACCAAGCAGACCGCTCGTAAATCCACCGGTGGCAAAGCTCCACGAAAACAGCTCGCTACTAAAGCCGCCCGTAAGAGCGCCCCAGCCACCGGTGGCGTTAAGAAGCCTCATCGTTACAGGCCTGGAACCGTGGCTCTGCGGGAGATCCGTCGTTATCAGAAGTCCACTGAGCTGCTGATCCGCAAACTGCCTTTCCAGCGTCTGGTTCGAGAAATCGCTCAGGATTTCAAGACTGATCTGCGCTTCCAGAGCTCCGCTGTTATGGCTCTGCAGGAGTCCAGCGAGGCTTACTTGGTCGGTCTGTTTGAGGACACCAATTTGTGCGCCATCCACGCCAAGAGAGTGACCATCATGCCCAAAGATATTCAGCTGGCTCGCCGCATTCGTGGAGAACGCGCTTAAACCCGACGCTGCATTAAACTCCAAAGGCTCTTTTAAGAGCCACCAAATTCACACTGAACGAGAGAATTTACACTTTTTCTTAAACTTTTTGTTTAGATCTTTGTGTTACTCGGTCATCAATTTTAGTTAATTTTTCGCATGATCTCATATGAAGCCTTTAGCTGATTACTGGTATGATCTACTTTATCGTTAGGGAGTTGAACAAAAAAAAAAAATGTATATAATACAAATATATTAAATTTGTGGTTTGATGCCTTACAGCAGCCTTTTTTTAAAAACGCATTTAATTTCACTGTTGTTACCTTCCTTATGGGTAACAACAGTAAAGATCAGTGTCTCAGGTCTTATGTCACAAGTGATATTTACTAGTCACATTAAATAAGACGGTCTCGATATTTCTTGCATTTTCATTATTTTTCTGTAACTCTGATATGTGCTCAAAAAATCGAGAAATATTTCATAGCTGTCATGTATATGTATTTATAAAGTCAAAACGTAATCTAACAATGTGGTCTAAGTTTAAATGTTAGAAAAGTCAAAGTCAAACGCATACATGTAAATATTATGTTGATATGATCTTATAATTTTTTTTGTTAAATTAATCCTTTACACGAATTTTAATACGAAACACAGGACAGACATGTTAATATCAAGGTTTGGGGTTAAACCACATTTTTTTTCCTGCTTTAACTGGTGGGGGAGGGGTGCGCGCCATATGACGTGAGATTGGTTTCAGTTAGGTCCTGTAAGCAAATGTAAAGGGTCTCCCTGAAATTTTTTATCACACATTCTTATTTCTTGTATACAAGAAGCAGTCAAGGCATGTCTGGAAGAGGCAAAGGCGGTAAAGGACTAGGAAAAGGAGGCGCTAAACGTCACCGTAAAGTTTTGCGCGATAATATCCAGGGAATCACCAAACCTGCCATCCGTCGTCTTGCTCGCCGTGGCGGTGTCAAGCGTATCTCCGGTCTGATCTATGAGGAGACCCGCGGTGTTTTGAAAGTGTTCCTCGAGAACGTGATCCGAGATGCCGTTACTTACACTGAGCACGCCAAGAGAAAGACCGTCACCGCCATGGACGTCGTGTACGCTCTGAAACGACAGGGACGCACTCTGTACGGCTTTGGAGGTTAAACCTCTGAAAACGAGTTGAAACTGTAAACCCAACGGCTCTTTTAAGAGCCACCCACGTTGTCACATAAAGAGTCGAAGTTGAAGTAATGTTGCCGTTTACAATGCTATACCAGCTGGTTTAAGAACAATGGTCCGTTAACTAGGCCTGTAGTTTATTTATTTTCTTTTCTAAGGTGTGTAATCAAGATGTTTTCAATAATACATGTAATAAACTTATTTATAATGAGTTTAAACATATAACTGAGGGTTACCATTACTACTCGGCACATGTTGAAATCTCAGTAAGAAATAAAGCTTTTACCTTTTATCTTACATATCCAGTTACTCCAAAGGTTAATAAGACACATAACGTTATTAGGTTTAGGATTCACCCATTACCCTGTTTTATAGAAACAATTTAATTTTGAGTCGGATCCAAGTGGATCCATATTGTTTTTCTTTTCCCAAAACACTTGATCACCTACTAATCTATTATTTTACTGTGAAGATACTCTTTTACTGATAAGATTTTTTTTTCAGATGTCAACTTTGTTTTATTGTTGGGCAAATATATTTATACATGCAAATGCAAAAAATGTAAGCCCTCTATTATATTTCTTTGTGAGTTTGTAAGAACGTTTCAGTTTTAAGTATTAAACAAATAAATAAATAGAAAATCTGAAACTCTTGCCTCTCTATCTCATATATTGTTTTATTTTAATGTATTATTTTTATTTGTTCTCTTTTTGTTCTTTTTCTATTGATTCTTGCTCAATGGGTCTATAAATGTAAAAAAAATACGCTATAATATACGAGACCCATTTAATTGAATAAAACAACCAACAAAAAGAGCGGGAATTGAAACAAAGGAAACGTCTTCATATCTGCTGGAGTAGTTCAAAAATGAAGCGGTGGGTGGGGCCATCAATTCATCGCCTGTGATTGGCCCTCGTTCCGCTCGTGATTCTTGGAGTTGTCCAATCACATACGAGTTTATGGGTTTGGTCTATTAAAACCATAGACTGTAAAGATTAAAACACGCAATTTCTTGAGACACCCCTCGCTGCAGACTGTAGCGAGGAGTACTTGGAAGATACAATCTAATTTTCAACCACTTTTATTAAAAATCAAAAAGAGATTTGATATGTGGCTTATGAGGGATCTATCATGCACTTAAAGGTAGGATTCTTTTGTCAAAAACTGAGGGTCTGTCTCGTCTGGTTTACCCGGCTAAAGTATTAGATGTACCAAATTCTTTTCTTAAAAAAGTTGATTCAGCGCTCTTTAATTTCATATGGAAAAACAAACCTCACTACTTAAACAAAAATATTTTATGTAATTCATATAATCAAGGAGGCTTGAATGTGCTTGATTTTGTCACATCTAATACAATTTTCAAGTTGAACTGGATAAAACATTATACTAAACATAAAGATAAGATATGGTATATTATTCCAAATCTTATTTTTGAAAAAGTTGGAGGGATAGAATTTCTTTTAAAATGTGATTTTGAGGTCAATAAACTTCCCATTCAGTTATCCAGTTTTCATAGACAGACTCTTCTTTATTGGAATCTCATATACAAACACAATTTTTCTCCCCATAGACAGATAATATGGAATAATAAATATATTAAATATAAGAACAAAACCATTTTTTATAATAATTGGATTGAAAATGGTATTCTGTTGGTTTCACAGCTGTTTAATAATGAAGGATATCTTCTTACATATAGCGAATTTTTAAAGAAATTTGGTATTCCAATTCCTCCTCGTGAATATAGCATTGTAATTGATGCAATACCAGCGGGATTTACGAGACTTTTACAAGGTTGTAATGAATCCATGCAGTCAACTTTCAAAAAAGAGATTTTACTAAATGGTATTAATATTAAAGATAAAAAATGCAATAATTCTCTTTTTAGATATTTGATTCATTGTCCTGCAACATTTCGATGTAAATACTTTTGGAATAACCATTTTGAGAATATCAATTGGAAACTGATTTGGACCTATAATAACAAATTTTGTGTCACCAACAAAGTCAATGAAACTTATTTTAAAATTATACACATGATTTATCCAACTAACCTGTTTCTCAAGAGATTCAAAAATGATTTAGATGAATTTTGTGTTTTTTGTGGAATAACTGCTGAGTCTATTTTGCATCTTTTTTTTGAATGTATATATGTGAAATACTTCTGGATTGACATTGAATGTTTACTTGTAATGTTGAGTGGTTCTAAAATTAATATAAGTAAAAGAGATGTTATTTTCTTTTGTGATAAAAAAGACATGGATAACGGTCACAATTTTATGTTAAATCTTCTTATATTATTGGGAAAGTTTTACATACACAAATGTAAATGGTCTGGAATTAAGCCCAGTATTTCTCATTTCAAAATTGACTTAAGAAATTATTTTGAAACTCTTCAAGGACTGTCAAGCCGAAAAGCTATCAGAACTTTAACCATTTTAAAAAAACTGAACTCTTCCTCTTTGTTATGATTATTTTGTATATCCCCTTGTTTTTTCTTATTATTGTTAATTTTTTTCACATTTAATTTTTTTTTTTTTCTTTTTTCTTTTTTCTTCTAAAAATTAATCAGTGTTTATGATTGTAATACATTGTGAATTGAATGTTAATTGTTCAAGTAATGCAATAAAAAAAAAAAAAGTACTTGGAAGATTCCTTGACGATCGAACGCTTGGTCTTGTATTTAAAGCGGCCGCAAAGCAAACAAGCATGTCGATCTTGTGCAGACTGACCACAAGTAGGGTGTAAGTTAGTTAACCTCATTAAATATTTTAAACATGAAAATAAGAAATTGAATTTAATATAGTTACATGTTTGCTAACGAAATAAACCAATTAAAAGCCATTTGCATGGAGTGGGTTTTGTGTTCATGGTTAAGTGCAAACTTAAAAATACGGACACGTCCTAGATTATGGGGAAACCCGCCACAGCAATAATTAACTTCTCCATTTTCCTTGGGAACTAATGTGGCCGGAACCAAGTTTACAGGACTGCGTTCTTTGGAAACCTCTCAGCGGTGAACTTCTACATTCCGATTGGTTGCCGCCGAGCCGCGTCATAGCTCATTACCATAAAGTTGACCTGACTTCAACTCTCCCCGACGCCCACACCGCCCAAAACGCGCCGCGCCGCTCTCGCCGCCGGCTCACATTGAAAATGAATGACTTCCGGCCACTTTGACGCTCTCGCCGCCGGCGGTGTGAACGCACAAGTTATGTGCATGGTAATGTCTCTATATACATGGCATGATGTAAAAAAGGCTGTATTTGATGCCATGTCTCCCTTCATCTGATCTCTGATCAATTATTCTCCTTTATATGCTGTGGTTCACAAATTTCAAAAAGTGTTTCTTATTGAAAAAAAAAAAAAAAAAAAGTCTCATATTGCCATGTTTGACATTTTGTCCCCACAATATGGTTTACCCAAACACACAAAAAAAAAAAAAATGTTATCCAAGCTAAATTTCTTATAGCACAAAAAAATGAAGCATTACATGTGGTTATCCCTAAATCATAAAGTTCTCCATCTATTCATTTTGTATTTTAAAGAGTTTGTGGAAATAGTACCTAAGCAAATATAAAAATAAAAGCTAACTTGTAAAGTAAATAAAACCTTTTAAAGTAAATCGCCCTTTAAAGACAAAGTGGGTGGCTCTTAAAAGAGCCTTCGAGAGTTTTCAGTAAGACACTGCGTTAATTTATTTGCCCTTGGCGGGTTTCTCGGTTTTCTTGGGCAACAGCACAGCCTGGATGTTGGGCAGCACACCGCCCTGAGCGATGGTCACTCCGCCCAGAAGTTTGTTCAACTCCTCGTCGTTGCGCACCGCCAGCTGCAGATGACGTGGGATGATACGGGTCTTCTTGTTGTCTCTTGCGGCGTTTCCAGCCAACTCCAAGATCTCAGCAGTAAGATACTCGAGCACAGCGGCTAAATAAACTGGAGCACCAGCACCGACGCGCTCGGCATAATTGCCTTTACGGAGAAGCCTGTGAACACGGCCAACGGGAAACTGCAGCCCTGCCCTGGATGAGCGGGTCTTAGCCTTTGCTCTGACTTTACCGCCGGTTTTGCCTCTTCCACTCATTTTGAAATTTTAATATCGTTGTTTCTAATGCTTAAAGCAGAAATAATAGCGTCGCACTTTGACAATCCGCTTTTAAGAGCGCGTGCTCCGCGTCTATTGGTTAGAGTCGATCACAGTTGAAAACCAATCACTGCACTTCCCTCCGAATTCCAAACCCCTCCTTTTTTCCCCGCTCTTTGCTGTATTGTAATTCATTTTTAATGTGAAGGAATGTATTATTGGTTTGTTTTATAATACTAATAGTTTAAACTTAGCCTCTGTAGATATTTGTACAAAAACAAAAACAAAAAACGAGCGTATAAAGGTGAATGTGTTTAGTAGTATATAGACCTTTTTCCTGTGTAAAACGATGAGCGCTGCCATTACGAATTCTAACGACTGATTGAATGCTTTTCTATTCCGGTCTCCATAGGAACCCATTCAAATAGCGTCCATCTTTTTTTAATGTAGCTAACCTCCGCAGCTTCGTGTCATCTACACTCATTAAAGTGGGGCACTGACAACTGACGGTTTAGCATCAGATTATTAGCTCGGAATATACCCTAATTTGACTAGAAACAATGCATACTGGAAATGCAAACCATTCTTTCAGTTAAGAGTCGGACTTACTTCCGCGTTCAGGAAAAACATCTATAGGAGGGATGAGCAAGATGGCGGAGTGAGCAGTAGTAAAAGTCACAGGGTCTGACAGAAAAAGTGATTTTGTCATCCAAAACAGTTAATTTTAAATAACGGTCACCCCTCAAGGCAGTGTAAGGTAAACAGCACTTGTAAAAGGCTATCGTGAGATTTATTTTATTTTTTTAAAGACTTTAGTTCTTAAAATTTCTAAACATCATTGTTCTTTTTGTTCAGTGGGTTTTATAAGGGGAATAAAAATTAGACCGCTATTTGAGACCCATTTATTTTCTTGTATAAAACGACTAACAAAAAGGGCGGGGGCTAAAACAAAGGAAAGTTCCTCATATCTGCGGATGTCGTTCGATCATGGAGCGGTGGGTGGAGTTATCAATTCACCGCCTGTGATTGGCCCTCGTTCCGCTTGTGGTTCTCCGAGTTGTCCAATCACATACGAGTTTATGGGTTTGGTCTATGAAAACAAGCAATCAGAGGTTCCATTACTCTTCGAAAATTAGCATAGGTTAGTCAATAAATACGCCTGTCCGGTACGTTTGAGTCATTATTGTTGACTCGTCGACAGCATCATCATGCCAGAACCAGCGAAGTCTGCACCTAAGAAGGGCTCCAAGAAGGCTGTCACCAAGACGGCCGGCAAAGGAGGAAAGAAGCGTAAGAGGACCAGGAAGGAGAGCTATGCTATCTACATCTACAAAGTGATGAAGCAGGTTCATCCTGATACTGGTATCTCTTCTAAGGCGATGGGAATCATGAATTCTTTCGTCAACGACATCTTCGAGCGCATCGCTGGTGAGTCATCTCGTCTGGCTCACTATAACAAGCGCTCCACCATCACATCTAGAGAGATCCAGACCGCTGTGCGTCTGCTGCTGCCCGGAGAACTGGCCAAACACGCCGTGTCTGAGGGCACAAAGGCTGTGACCAAGTACACCAGCTCCAAGTAAAGCTTGTTGGGAAGCTTTGACCTACCACAAAGGCTCTTTTAAGAGCCACCCATTTTGTCACATAAAGAGTTCATTTAGCGTTTAAAGCGTAGTTTCACGTAATCGTGCTTTTAACAATTTTGTTACTTCACAAAAGTAGTAAATAACTTTGGTATTCCGCTGAGAATATGTAAGTTGCTGAATATAAATGCAGTTTGTATACATCTTTTTTGCGCTATGGAATGAAATGGAGCTCTACTCTTTTTAGCTTTCATCAGTAAGGTCACTATAATAGGGGTTATGCCCAACAGGCTTCCGTTTTCTGCTAAACAGGTCTCGTTGCTTCCGGTTCACGCGTTTTGCATATCCCTCTTTAAATATGAACATGATTTACTCAAGATTCATTCAAAGTAGACACTAAAAATGATCATAACCAATGTCCATCACATATGTGGATTGATATATAAAAGTTTTAAATTTGTATTCTTTTCACTAACATTTATATATAAATATCGAATGAAACGTCCACAATAAACAGCTGGCTTGTTTAACTGATTACCTCAAAAGTCCGTCGATATCGCCATTATTTATTACGGCTATTAACACGTTCTCCGACAAGCGGAAGCAATGAGACCTGTTTTCCGGGGTTGGTCAGGTGACGTTCGACATATAGCCTATTGTTCAAAATAATGTTATACTTGTTCAGTTTGAACAAAAGGAACAAATAAGGCTTTTGTGTATGCAGCTCCGTATGACTGGAGTCTTTAATCGAAATTACAAAATTTGTTGTATTTAATAAAAAAAAATAATAATTCAGCAAATGGAAGGTGACTCAATACATTGTGTTAACTGTCCACTCATCCCACATTTTCCAAATTAAAAGCAGATCATAATTGGGACTTCTATGCATGTGGCTGGGACGGGTCTGCCTATTAGGCAAAATGGTTTTCCATCTGCACAAGGGTGAATGACACTTCACAGAATAAATTTGTGCAAATTTCATATTTACAACAAATGTATCTGAATGGGAATAGCAATAGCAACTCTTTGTCTGAGGTTCTCGGAAATCTTTTTAAAGCCATGATTCACTTCCATGACTTCTATGACATGATTAGACTTTGATAGATTAATGTTGTTTAAATAAAACAAGGTACACACTGACACCTGATAGTCATCCTATTGAATAAAAACACCTCTAAACAGATGGACTCTACTTTTGCCTTCAAATTAGCTGCTATTCCTAGAGATTTGCATACATTTGCCGCTCACAGATATGCAATATTTATTTTCCAGAATAAACAAGTGAAAAGTATACATTTTGTCTTATTTGTTTGATTTCATTCTCTTTAACTTTTCTGAAGTGTTCGGGAAACTTTCAAGCAGTTTTTTTTTTTGTTTTCTCGAGGAGTTGCTTTAATAATTTCTTTAAGAAATAATTGCAATCAATAAATTGAATACAAAGAGCTACCATTTAGAACAGAAAGGTAATACAAATAAAACAATAAAACAACTAACAGAAAAAAGCTAAATTTATATCTAAATTGCCGACGCAAAGACACAAACAAAATCAACAGACAAATCAAAAAATTACATTTAAAAAATCTAAAAACGATCTTATCCGGTCTCATTTAGTCTTTAAGTCTAGCATGATCAGGGAGAGCATGTTATAGGCCTGTGTTAGGACTTTCTTCCATATTAAGACTCTGCCTGAGTTTGCCGTTCTCTTGAAAACAGAGAATGAATGTGTTAAGAGTTCTACTAATCAGGGAAAAAACTGTTTACAACTGAATTAATGAAAACAAATGGAACATTTATAATAAAGAGAGTCAAAAACGAGTTACAACCCCATTATCAATAAACCAAGCACTGTCTGTAGTTTACCTAAATACAGGTTGGAAGCAGCACTTGATGAAAGAATTTAATTCAATTTGGGGTGAACAATCCTTTTTGTTCTGTAGAACATGATATATTTTTAAACATTTCCTGTTTTTTTTTTTGTTTTTTTCATTCAATGAGAGCCAATGTGGTTTAATAATAATAATAATAAAATGTATTTATTTTGTGGAACACAGGGTTATCTATGAGCTAGTGTAGTCTAAAACATTAAGACTAACATACTTAAAATGAGATAAATATATAAATAAACAAACAAATAAATAAATAAATACTTTCTAATTTACTACCTAATTTCACAGACATGAAATTCTGCATTAATGGCAAGGCACCCAATGTCCTGATGCAGCAAAACATCTTCAAACCATCACACTACCATTTATGAAATTGTTTGGTCTAACTAAAAGTTTGAAAGACTGCCTTTCAGAATTTGTGGATCATCAAGGTGTAGATGTAAGACATGTTTTTTGTTTTTCTTGACTTAACAGTTTTTGCCTTGCTCCTCTGCTACAAAAATTAAATCAACTATTCCAAATTATGCAAAATATGGCTCTGATAATGTCCGTTGGATGGAGTCCAAACTTTGGTGCATATAAATAATGATTAAACATACCGCCTTACAATCTTTAGAAAGAAAAACAGGGTTGAAAACATACCTTAATCATAAAAAACATACCTTGTGAAATAAACAAACAAAAAAATATAACACCATATTGAGAGTATATACACCTTTCAAAGACCGTTTGAACTAAATAGACATCGAAACAATTTCAGTGTTACTGACAGTTTGACTGTTAAAGAAAACATTTTGGTATTTCAGTGCAAGTTTTGAGGTTAGTTTAAAAAGCCTGCAACCAAAAAACCCACTGCTGCCAAGAAGCCCACCACTAAAAAAAAAATCACCCAAGAAGGCCAAGAAACCCGTCGCTGCAGCTGCTAAGAAGGCGATGAAGAGCCCCAAGAAGGCAAAGAAGCCAACAGCGGCCAAGAAAGCAGCAAAGAGCCCCAAAAAGGCCAAAACTGCTAAACCCAAGACGGCAAAACCTAAAGCAGGCGCCCAAGAAGAAATAGAAATCTGTTTTATTCACAAATGGCTCTTTTCAGAGCCACCTACTAACTAAAAAGAGAGCAAATAAACCTTCAGTGGAAGTCAATTATCCTAAGAATGCATTTGAGTTTACCTCCACTCACAATATTTCACATGTTGACTGAATTTAGAAAAGCCAGTTATTCACGTTTATTAATACAAACAGCTTCAGTGGATCATCGATCTAAAGGTGATTAGGTAAAAAACAATATTAATGCACCATTTTTTTTACTTATTCAACCCACATCACAACTTATTTTATGTTTTCTGTCGTCAAATGTTCAGTTTGAAACTCAGCACAATCCGAATGCCAACTGGAGGTGTGGCTTTGGCGGTAAATGTTGGAAGGAAGCTCAGCGATTGGTTTAAAAACATACAAGGCTCTAAACCAATGGGCGACTGGGACGCTCGTTTAAAAACAGTACAGCTGAACTTACGGTTTCATTATTTCTGCTTTACAACTGTAGATATTCAATTATCCGACAATGAGTGGAAGAGGCAAAACCGGTGGCAAAGCGAGAGCCAAGGCTAAGACACGCTCATCCAGGGCAGGGCTGCAGTTTCCCGTTGGTCGTGTTCACAGGCTTCTCCGGAAAGGCAACTATGCCGAGCGCGTCGGTGCAGGTGCTCCCGTTTATTTGGCCGCTGTGCTCGAGTATCTCACTGCTGAGATCTTGGAGTTGGCTGGAAACGCCGCAAGAGACAACAAGAAGACCCGTATTATTCCCCGTCATCTGCAGCTGGCGGTGCGCAACGACGAGGAGCTGAACAAACTTATGGGCAAAGTGACCATCGCTCAGGGCGGTGTGCTGCCCAACATCCAGGCTGTGCTGCTGCCCAAAAAGACCGAGAAACCCGCCAAGGGTAAATAAATGATTCAAGTCTGTTTCTGAAACTCAAAGGCTCTTTTAAGAGCCACCCATTTTCTCTATGAGAGAGCCGCTTTCTTTTACTTTACTTAATTCGTGGTGATATTTTATGAAGTTAAAAGAAATTACAATAAACAGCTGGATTTTGTTTCACACATCCATTTAAACCAGAGAATAAATATTTAATAACGAATAAATTAAACCATTTCAATAAGGTCTGTAAAAAGTGTTAGTGTAGTAGAGGGTGTTTTAATGCATATGCAAAAAAACAAAACAAAGCATTTCGAGCGGGTAACATAAACAGCCCCGTTTAAAAAAAAGAAGCTGCGCAATCACTGGCTAGCAGTCATGCGCTACGTCACAGATCAGCCAATCACAAGCCTCTACAGCTTTATGACATCATAAGCTCTCAGTCTTATGATGCTATAAAATCAGGCGAGTAGAGTATAGCAGTGTTTTCTACGAACAAGGAACGGAAGAAGAAGTACATTACAAAGATGGCAAGAACCAAGCAGACCGCTCGTAAATCCACCGGTGGCAAAGCTCCACGAAAGCAGCTCGCTACTAAAGCCGCCCGTAAGAGCGCCCCAGCCACCGGTGGTGTTAAGAAGCCCCATCGTTACAGGCCCGGAACCGTGGCTCTGCGAGAGATCCGTCGTTACCAGAAGTCCACCGAGCTGCTGATCCGCAAACTGCCTTTCCAGCGTCTGGTTCGAGAAATCGCGCAAGATTTCAAGACTGATCTGCGCTTCCAGAGCTCCGCTGTCATGGCTCTGCAGGAGTCCAGCGAGGCTTATTTGGTCGGTCTGTTTGAGGACACCAACTTGTGCGCCATCCACGCCAAGAGAGTGACCATCATGCCCAAAGATATTCAGCTGGCTCGCCGCATTCGTGGAGAACGCGCTTAAACCCGCCGCCTCATTAAACCCCAAAGGCTCTTTTAAGAGCCACCAAAATCACACTGAATGAGAGAATTTCCACTGTAGCATTAAGTATAACGAGTAGAATTTAATACTGCCTTAGTCCTTTGCAGGATTTTGTCTGGATTTTTAATTTTATTCGTTTTAACTATGATAGGTTGTCATTACTACTAAGTATACACGCATACAGGCAAAACTTGACAAATGTTAAACACTTTTACTGTGTTTCTCAATGCCACACTTCTCTAATACAAAACAAAAATGTCATACTTGTAATGTGCATGCGTATATATAATTCAGCCAAGTGCAATTAAATGTTAAGTTGTTAATTATAAATTATCACTATTTAACAGCGTCATAAATGTATCTTGCTTTTTTATGTGTAAGTGGAGGTAATTTCGTTATAACGTGTTTACGGTGGAATTAAGAACCGCTAATTTCATGTTTAATATGATATTTAGGTCTCTGTTTGGGGCGCGTTCCTGCGGCACTAGACAACCATGATGATGATGATTTGTAGGTCAAAGCTTCTGCCTAATGCATACTTGTAAGTACTATATAGATAAGATCTTACTTTATCTGATAAATTAAGCTTTTAAAACACAAATTTTAGCACGAAACAGGACAGACATGTTTATATCAAGGTCGGGGTTAAACCACTTTTTCCCCTGCTCTAACTAGCGGGGGAGGGCTGCGCGCCATGTCACGTGTGATTGGTTTCAGTCAGGTCCTATAAGCAAATATAAAAGGCCTCCCCGAAGCATTTATTACGTATTCTTCGCCATCGTTTTACGATAAACAGCTTGACTATGTCTGGACGAGGCAAAGGCGGTAAAGGACTCGGAAAAGGAGGCGCTAAGCGTCACCGTAAAGTTCTGCGTGATAACATCCAGGGAATCACCAAACCCGCTATTCGTCGTCTCGCTCGCCGTGGCGGAGTCAAGCGTATTTCCGGTCTGATCTATGAAGAGACCCGCGGTGTGCTGAAGGTGTTCCTAGAGAACGTGATCCGTGATGCCGTTACCTACACCGAGCATGCCAAGAGAAAAACCGTCACCGCCATGGACGTCGTGTACGCTCTGAAACGACAGGGACGCACTCTGTACGGTTTCGGAGGTTAAACGACTTTAAGAATATAAATGCAAACCCAACGGCTCTTTTAAGAGCCACCCACACTGTCACACAAAGAGTCAAAGTTGAAGTGTTACCGTATTATTCTTCTAATGAAAACTATCACCGCTTCTGTGAATGAGTTTTTCAAAAAAAAAACTACTATATTGTTATAAGGCGCACAGAATGAAAGCTTGCTTAATTTTTGTTTTACATGGCATTTGTATTTGCTTGTTAAACGATTTCTTTGAGTTCAAATGATTTACAAAAATAAAGACAAAACACAATCAGGTGGCTATGATGTGTGACTTAAAGCAGGAGTGAAACTGGCAGGACCAAAGGAAAATGAAGTTTAAACGTTTTAATCCTTTTTCCAAATTCTCTCACTGGGCCTAAAGGATTTAAAATTACACTATGATATATACGAGACAAATTTGTTTTCTTGTGTAAAACGTAACTAATAAAAAGAGCGGGAATTGAAACAAAGGAAACTTCGTTCACGTCGTTCAAACATGAAGCGGTGGGTGGAGCTATCAATTCATCGCCTGTTATTGGCCCTCGTTCCGCTCGTGATACTTCGAGTTGTCCAATCACATACGATTTTATGGGTTTGGTCTATGAAAACACGCAATCTCTTTGAAAATTAGCATAGACTAGTCAATAAATACGCCTGTCCGGTACGTTTGAGTCATTAATATTGATTCGTCGACAGCATCAACATGCCTGAACCAGCGAAGTCCGCACCTAAGAAAGGCTCCAAGAAGGCTGTCACTAAGGCCGCCGGCAAAGGAGGAAAGAAGCGCAAGAGGACCAGGAAGGAGAGCTATGCTATCTACATCTACAAAGTGATGAAGCAGGTTCATCCTGATACTGGTATCTCTTCTAAGGCGATGGGGATCATGAATTCTTTCGTCAACGACATCTTCGAGCGCATCGCCGGTGAATCATCTCGTCTGGCTCACTATAACAAGCGCTCCACCATCACATCTAGAGAGATCCAGACCGCTGTGCGTCTGCTGCTGCCCGGTGAACTGGCCAAACACGCCGTGTCTGAGGGCACAAAGGCCGTGACCAAGTACACCAGCTCCAAGTAGAGTTTTGCTTAAACTCTCCACAACCCAAAGGCTCTTTTAAGAGCCATGCATTTTATCGCTGAAAGAGCTTTTTATCTTTTTTTTTTTTAGCCATCCGAATTGCGATGTAAATTAGCGCAATGCTACTAATTTAATTTGTTTCAAATTCGCAACAGCTGTTTTCTGTGATTCTGGCAGTGAAAGCCTATTGGTGTTTACGCTCAAATTCAATCGTATTTGTTTTCTAACTATTATAGCCTGCCTGACAACTGAGTTAGATGTCAGTTTGTATAAGTTTAAATCACGTAGTATATTTAATAATTAATGTAACTTTAGTATAAAACTGTTTTTAAACTGTTGGGTAGTTGTATTTTCATGAGGTCTAATTATAATTTGACTACTCGGCAGTAATTAAAGATATCTGCAATTATAATTGGATTAATAAAAAAATCTGAGTAGAGGCTAGTCAAAACTACAAATATTTGTAATAAAGTCATAGATATCCTCAACAGACAACACATGCAAAGGTAATTCCAGTAGTCAAAATTATATTTGAAGATTTCTGAATTGTACCCGTTCCTAGTGTGACCTGAGACTAAATTTACTCAACTCCCACACTAGAGCTCCTGCCTTCCCTAATGCTTAGAACTGCTAACACCAGTAGTCTGCTATTGTTGTCACAGAGAGAATAAAACTACATGATGAATTACTTCAGGGGTTATTAAATAATATTCAGATGCATTCATATGGTAAAAAAGAAATTCTCAGGCATGCACGTAATAATAAAATAAGTAATGGACAATAATAATGTTTCAGAATCAATACAGACCCAGTCAAAAAGTTGAAGGTTGATATTAAAAATATTGTTACAAGGTACTGACATTGATTAGTACATTACTTTGTTCATTCTCTGCATACCTTATGTCACCTTTCTGCCTTTATTTATATAGGGCTTTTAACAAAACAGGTTGTGTCAAAGCAACTTTACAGTATTAAATAGGACAATAGTGAGTCAATAATGCAAAAGAACAACAATACACTATTAAACTTTTACACAACAGTAGCTTTAAAATTTAACCAAAGCTGCAGAAACTTTGTTGTACGATTCTTAAACATTTTATTAACCAATCCTACCTTGGAAACCTTTTTCGCCATTTTGTCTAAGATGAGGCTTAAACATAGTGTATTTGTGTATTAGTAAATTAGTTCTTTCAAAACTAATGAACTCATGCTTTCATTACAATTGCACATATTTTCATCCACTCAATCATTGTTTTAAAACATAAGATTGTTGAAATATTTTTTTTTATTTTTTATTTTTATTTATCCTTTATTTTACCAGGAAAGTCCCATTGAGATACAAAATCTCTTCTTCCAGGGAGTCCTGGCCAAGTATGGCAGCACAAAAAGTTTCACAATAAAACAATTTCAACAAGATAAACACAAACAGAATCATTTGCCCTATATCCAGCTAATTACAAATATGTAATTTACTTATAGCAAGTACATGTTTCCTTCAGAGTAGACCATAAAAGGTTTTTCAAGATATTTACAGAAGGAAGTGTTTCCAGCATAGTAATACTCTGCAGCTCGCTCCATAACGAAGGAGCAAAAAAAGAGAAAGCAGATTTGCCGAACTCAGAATGTACTCGTGGAACATTTAAAAGAAGTTTAGCAGAGGATCTAGTACTGTAATTACAAGTGTAAAAAGATAAAAGACTACAAATATAAGTAGGTAATTTTCCCAACAATGCCTTAACAATAAACAGCAACATGTGCACTTTCCTTCTTTGAAACAAAGAGGACCATCCCACCAATTCATACAATATACAATGATGGGTGCATGAGGAGGCATTCGTCACAAAACGTAAAGCAGCATGATATATATAATCCAACTTTTTAAGTGAAGATAAACTTGCATGCATACAGATCACATCGCCATAATCTAATACTGAAAGGAAACAACTCTGTATAATTCTTTTTCTTGCTTTAAAAGGAAAACATTTATTTAAAAGAAAAAGAAAACCCAACTTTAATCTAAGCTTTTTTAAAAGTTTTTCGATATGTATCTGAAATCCTAATTTGTCATCCAACCATATACCCAAGTATTTATAACAATTTACTCTTTCAATAGTTTCTCCTAATAAAGTTAAAATAGGACAAACTGTTTCAGTGCGACGAGTGAAATGCATTTTTTTTTTCTTTGAGTTTAAAACCAGTTTTAAGTTGGATAATGATAATTGCAATAACTGAAAAGATTCTTGCAAAAGCTCAATGGCTTGATTCGCCGAATGTGCTACTATATATATATAATTGTGTCATCAGCATATACATGAATTCTAGCTGAGGTTATCCCACAACCAAGGTCATTAATATAAATAGAAAATAAAACTGGGGCTAAAATCGAACCCTGTGGAACACCTTTTATTATTTTTTATTCATTTGAAGTAAAGTTTTCGAACGAGACACATTGAGTTCTTTCTGTTAGATAATTATTGAACCAATTTAGAGTCATTTCACTAAAACCTATACAACTTAATCTCTGTAATAAAAGTTTATGATCTACAGAGTCAAATGCTTTAGAAAGATCTACAAATAATGCTGCACAATGTTGTTTACTATCTAGAAATTTAACAATATCATTTGTAACCAGCATAGCTGCTGTAATAGTACTATGACCTGATCTAAAGCCTGACTGAAATTCATTTAATATTTTATGTTCGGTTAGAAACAATTTCACTTGATCATTGACAAAAGATTCAAATACTTTTGCCAACACGGATAACCTACTAATTGGCCGATAATTATCCAAAACTGATGGATCACCAGCTTTTAACAAAGGTAAGACTGACGCGGATTTCCATGCACGAGGAATAACATTTGAGGATAAACTCAAGTTAAAAATAGATGTAATGGGCTCTGTTATAAGATGTGCAGAAATAAAAAAAAATAAGGTTCTATTTTATCAGGCCCTGCTGATTTTTTTTATATCCAAATTAGATAGAACTTTATAAACTTGAGTAGCTAAAATAGGAATAAAATTAAACTGCTGGCTCTGAGTAATATAACTTGAAGTAGCTTCCACATTTTCTTGTTTCCTTAAATTACTACAATTGTGGGTCTCTCCCCCCGAAATAAAATGTTTATTAAAAGCATTTACAATATTCTCTTTATCCTTAATTATATTCTCATTTAATTTTAAATAATCAGGTAGACTGGTAAAAGTTTGTTGACCAGAAACTGATTTAGTCAGTTTCCAGAAAGAAGATGGATCATTAATATTCTCATTTATCATATTTAAATAATAATCACACTTAGATCTTTTTACTAATTTTGTGCAATTATTTCATAGTGTTCTATAGTTTATCCAGTCCATTTCACTATTAGTTTTCTTTGCTTTAGCCCATGCAGCATCTCTTTTTTTTTTTTATAAGTGAAGATATGGCTTCTTTAAACCAGGGATTATCTCGCACTCTAAATCTTTTAAAAGGTGTATGTTTATCACATATAGTCAAGAAAGTACTTTTAAAAAAAATCCCAGGCTAAATCAACATCAGGTATCTGTGAAACATTAAATAAATCACTATTATAGATATCTTGCAAAAAAGCCTGCTGATTAAAATATTTAAATTGCCTTTTCAAAATAAGGCCAGATTTACCCTTTGAGGTCCTGCAGTTTCTCACACAAACCACAGGACAATGATCACTAATATCGTTACAAAAAACACCCACTGCAGAAAATCTATGAGGAGCATTAGTTAAAATAACATCAAGTAATGTGGATTTAGTAGAATTTTTATGAATTAACCGGGTGGCAAGATTTATCAATTGCTCCAAACAAAAAGAGTCACAAATACTTTTGAAGGGATCAGATACATGAGAAAACCAGTCCCAGTTTAAGTCCCCAAGTAAAATCATCTCTGAATTAGTCCAGTTATGAAAAAAGTATGAAAAAATATATATTGAGAACATTTGATTTAACCATTGTAACCTTTCAGTTTAGTACTATTAACAATCAGTTCATTCAAGAGCAAACAACACAAGATGCATGTCTCAAATCACCTTTGTTGCTAAAATAATTAGAGTAATACAAACAATAATTTTCATGTTAGAAAAAAATACTTACATTACCTAGCTTACATAACGTCCATGATTGTAGAAGTATTTATAGTGTGTTACTGTATCAAAAGGTATGACATGGGCCATAAGGTTTTGTGCTAGAACAGAGTTTGCTGTCAATGCAGAAAGAAATATGACTGAATCTATACTGTTTTTAAACCTTTCAGACAAATGGTGAGTAATAGTAATGTACATGGTAATGTCTCTATATACAGTATCACACGGCATAATGTAATGTAAAATGCTGTATGATGCTTTGATATCGGTCTCCCTTCATCTGATCTCTGATCAATTCATCTCCCTTATATCCTGCTGTATGTTCACAAGTAGCAAAACTTTTTTCAGAAAAAAATGTCTCCCACAAAGACAAGGATAAGGATTTCAGATATTGCCATCTGTGTTCATAGAGCTAACCTGAACCACGCACAATACAGTGGTTATCATCTAAGCTAAATTACGTATAGTGCAAAATATAATTATATTTAATTGGAAACTAAATTTTTTCTATTGAACCTATATCTGAAGATATCTATTGATGCACCAAATGATTCATTAATTAAGCATTAAATGAATTAGATTAAACAATAGACAAATGTATGAAACTGAATAAGACATTGCAAATTAAAACGTTGTCAGCAAGAACTTTATGAAAGGCAGTTACTGAGAACTAAACATTTATACAGATTATTGTGTGTATTATACGAAGACAATTGAAAACCTACTGAAATGTTACGAGCGGAGAGGGGGCACTTTTGATTATCTGTTGATATTTGTGCTAAGAATTTTGAAAAACAAACACTCGCTTGTGAAAATATTATTGAAATTAATAATAGTAATTACAAAAACTACTATCTTAAACATATTGTAAATCGCCCTTTAAAGACAAGGTGGGTGGCTCTTAAAAGAGCCTTTGGTTTTTTTTTTTTAGTAATGAAACAGCGTTCATTTACTTGCCCTTGGCGGGCTTTTCGGTTTTCTTAGGCAGCAGCACAGCCTGGATGTTGGGCAGCACACCGCCCTGAGCGATGGTCACTCCGCCCAGAAGTTTGTTCAGCTCCTCGTCGTTGCGCACCGCCAGCTGCAGATGACGGGGGATGATACGGGTCTTCTTGTTGTCTCTTGCGGCGTTTCCAGCCAACTCCAAGATCTCAGCAGTGAGATACTCGAGCACAGCGGCCAAATAAACCGGAGCTCCAGCACCGACGCGCTCAGCATAGTTGCCTTTACGGAGAAGCCTGTGAACACGGCCAACGGGAAACTGCAGCCCTGCTCTGGAGGAGCGGGTCTTAGCCTTTGCTCTGGCTTTACCGCCGGTTTTGCCTCGTCCGCTCATTCTGGAAATTTGAGAGTGTTGCTTCTACTGGTTAAAGCAGAAATAATATCGCTGCAGTTTGACAATCAGCTTTTAATAGCGCGTGCTCCACGTCTATTGGTTAGAGTCGATCACAGCTGAAAACCAATCACTGCACTTCCCTCCGAATTTCAAACCCCTCCTTTTCTTCCCGCTCATTGCTGCATTGTAATTCATTGTTCATGTGAAGAAATGTATTATTGGTTTGTTTTATAATACTAATAGTTTAAACTTAGTTTCTAAAGATACTTACACAATAAAACAAAAGAAAAATATAAAATGAGCTTATATAAAAGTGAATGTGTTTAGTCGTATACAGTAAACACTGTATACACCAATGAAACAGATAAGATTTTCATTTCATAATGTAATGTAAAATGCTGTATGGTGCTTTGATATCGGTCTCCCTTCATCTGATCTCTGATCAATTCATCTCCCTTATATCCTGCTGCATGTTCACAAGTAGCAAAACTTTTTTCAGAAAAAAATGTCTCCCACAAGGACAAGGATTTCAGATATTGCCATCTGTGCAATACAGATGGCAAACAGATAAGATTTTCATTTCATATAGAATTTTTCGTTTCGTTTTCTTTTAATTTGAAAATAGCCAGTTGAACCAGTCTTTCTCATGACAGATCAATGTGTTGTTACTGCAACTTCCAAAGGTTTTGAACAGGAAACATGGATCTTTTTGGAAACATATTGAAATTAAATCTGTATAGAAAATAAAAAACGCGTATGATTTGAGATCAGAGTTGTGAACTGTGAAGCTACGAAAAGTGTAATCACAGTTTTAACAAATGTGCCCAGGGGGGTGTTCCATAAAACAAGTTTACCAAATAAGCCAGGCTTATTTCAGTTAGTCTGACTTATTGTCACTTGATTTGGCACAAAATAAGTCAGACTAACTGAAATAAGCCTGACTTATTTGGTAAACTTGTTTCATGGAACACCCCCCAGATTCATCTATGAAGAAGCAGGCTCCACTTCAGACTAGTCTGCTTCCTTATCTGGTGTTTTTGGCGGTTTTGGCAAACCAACAGAAGAGGTGCATCACCGCTACCTACTGATCTGGATTGTGGAGTGAACATAGATTTGGTAGGGAAAAACAAATACAAACAACAAAAAAAATATAATTACTACAAAATTTAATTATTTTCATATGTCTTGTCTTTTAAAAATAATTAAACAATTCCTCATTAATTATTAACTGCATTTGTCTTGTGTTTTGAGTGAGCTCCAGTCTGCTGGAAAGACATCATTGTGACGTTGCACAGCACCGCCTTTACATGTTTCAACTCGGTCCTCTGAGCAGCTGTAAAACTCGTCTTCCAACCTCTGATGGATTAGTTTGGTTTTGAGTCTAAGCTTTATCTACTACAATAATGTCTGGAAGAGGTAAAGGCGGTAAAGGACTTGGAAAAGGAGGCGCTAAGCGTCACCGTAAAGTTTTGCGCGATAACATCCAGGGAATCACCAAACCTGCCATCCGTCGTCTTGCTCGCCGTGGTGGTGTCAAGCGTATCTCCGGTCTGATCTATGAAGAGACCCGCGGTGTGCTGAAGGTATTTTTGGAGAACGTGATCCGAGATGCCGTTACCTACACCGAGCACGCCAAAAGAAAGACCGTTACCGCTATGGACGTCGTGTACGCTCTGAAACGACAGGGACGCACTTTGTACGGCTTCGGAGGTTGAACATGTAAAATCAGTTGAAATTCTAAACCCAACGGCTCTTTTAAGAGCCACCCACACTGTCACATAAAGAGTTAAAGTTCTAGTAATGTTTAATGTTATAGATGACGACAAACAAAGCTTTTAACAGTACTTTTGTATTACTGGTGTGTATAAAACTTACGTTTTGGATGCAATAGAGTCCAACATCATAATTGGAGCCCCTATAACGTTATGAGGCGCATGTTTATTTTTGTCCGACACTTTTGTGTTTTAATTTGCTTGGTTAGCGTTTTCTTTGAACTGAAGTGATTTTCCAAAATAAAAGCACAATCAAATGGCAATGGTATTTAAGTTAGAGCCAAAGTGAAATTGGCAGGACGGATGGAAATAAACTATAAACGACATTGCTCTCCTTTTTCCAAATTCTCTCAATGGGTATATAAGGGGTTTAGAAACCACACTGACATTTGGGACCATTTGTTTTCTTGTATTAAACATAACTAACAAAAAGAGCGGGAATTAAAACAAAGGAAAATTCGTATCGCTGATGTCGTTCAAACATGAAGCGGTGGGTGGAGCTATTAAATCATCGCCTGAGATTGGCCCTCGTTCCGCTCGTGATACTTCAAGTTGTCCAATCACATACGAGTTTATGGGTTTGGTCTATGAAAACACGCAATCAGAAGTTTCCTTATCGCTTTGAAAATTAGCATAGACTAGTCAATAAATGCGCCTGTCCGGTCTCCGGTACATTCTAATCATTGTCTTATCAGCATCGTCATGCCTGAACCAGCGAAGTCCGCGCCTAAGAAAGGCTCCAAGAAGGCCGTCACTAAGACCGCCGGCAAAGGAGGAAAGAAGCGCAAGAGGACCAGGAAGGAGAGCTATGCTATCTACATCTACAAAGTGATGAAGCAGGTTCATCCTGATACTGGTATTTCTTCTAAGGCGATGGGAATCATGAACTCTTTCGTCAACGACATCTTCGAGCGCATCGCCGGTGAATCATCTCGTCTGGCTCATTATAACAAGCGCTCCACCATCACATCTAGAGAGATCCAGACCGCTGTGCGTCTGCTGCTGCCCGGTGAACTGGCCAAACACGCCGTGTCTGAGGGCACAAAGGCCGTCACCAAATACACCAGCTCCAAGTAGAGTTACGATCAATCTCTCCGCCACCCAAAGGCTCTTTTAAGAGCCACCCATTTTATCACAAGGAGGAGTCTCTAGCTTTAAAAAAAAAAAAAAAAAACTACTTTCAAAGTTCTACTTTAATGATTTAATCTAAACGAAAGAACAATATTGAAACCCTTTTTTATACTGTAAGCGTTTGCATGCTTGAACGTGTTGAACTGGGTTTAAGAAGGCCTTTATGTATACAGCTCCATTTGACTGGAGTCTTTTCTGGTTAAAAAAAACGTACATGTCTAATAGCTAACTATTTCATGCTCCTACATGTAAAATTTACATTACAAAACTTTCAAAGCAGTGGTAGAGAGGTAAGTTGTAACAAATCCGGTTGTTTTAATGAGCAAGTCAGTGAAAGCACTTACTTTACACATCCTCCATATCAGCAACCTTTTCGTATCACAGTGCGTTCAGCTTCGGGTATAAAATGTGCATTCAACTGTAATGTCTCACTACAGTAGAAGAGTACCTCTGTACACAGTGACACTAGTAAGCAGTAAGGTGGAGAGATGAGAGGAGTCTGTTTTTCTTTTTTCCAAAAATAGCCAGACAAATATTAAAAGCAGATAATAATTGGGACTTCCATGCAACTGGATGGTCTGCCCATTAGACAAAATGTGTTTTTTGTTTTTTTTAATCTGCACAAGGGTGCAGGAGGAATTTGTGCAATTGTCATATTTACTGAACATCTATCTGAATGGAAACATTTCACAGACTAGCGTTTTTTTTTTTTGTTTACAGTTATCAGGCATGTGATTGGCTAAGGAGAAAAAAGCAGGAAAATATACTAAGGATAATGATTTGCGGTTGTTGGTTGGGAAAATTAACCGAAATGAGCATCCCTAATAGCTAGCAAATACAAGTAAGTTAATGTTAATGCAGCTTAAACATCCTGCCATAGTAGAAAATCACTCAAAATCGATCATCTAATCCAGGGGTCTTCAACTAAAATGGCTCGAGGTCCAGACAATTATATATAAAAAACTATTTATGTTTTTTTTTCCGCGAGACCAGGGTATCTGCAGCATATTTAATCTTAAATTCTACACATTTAAATACTTTTTTAAAGACCTGAACAAAATTTAATTAATAAATAAATAAATTATTAAAATGACTGTAAAAAGCATGATTTACAATTGAGATGCAGATTTCCCAAAACAAAAAAGATTTCTTAAATTATAAAATTCACATTCCAGCCTTCAAGAGTCAAAAGTATCAATTCTTATATTAATTTAAACAATTATTGTCAATCAAGTATTATATTAATTAACATATATTTTATTGCCTTAATTGTTTAAATTTGTATAACACATGATCTTGTCGATCCATCAGATAACATTTACAACTCTACGTGTTTGGTGCTTAAAACCATGGACTGATTTGTTTACATTGGTCTTTTTGACAACAGTAGACGTTCGAGCTGATTAAAAATGTCAGATCATTCTCTTCCAGCAGGAGGCGCTATCAGAATGATACACAAAGCAGCGCCGCAGCGGACTTTGAAACGCGCAGCGCTCATATTTATTCAATGGATAACCTTATAAAGTTCCATCGCAATTCTTGCCTTTCAGTCCCCACATTTAAGACCACCTGAAATAATTAGTCTTTCTTAACCCCTAATAACACTACAGTCATCAATAAATATGAAGAGCTTTATTTCAAGAACTGACTTTCAAAAACCCTTAGCCTACACAAAATACGTTTCTTTTTATTTTGCAGAAGATAAATATTAGGGAAGTAAATTAATATCAGCATATGAAGTATATTCGTCTATCATTGTCTCTTAGAGAATGTGCACATTAGATGCTGAAAGCGCTGTTTTTACTTTCACTTTAATATATGCAGTTTTCACGTTGCTTGTGTGATATCCATTGGCTCACCGTCGTGGTTTAAAATATATGTATAAAAATACAGTATAAAAATATATATTTACAATATTTTGCGACGTAACCCCAAAATAATGCATTTTCCATCAACGTTTTTCACTCACTGAAAGCTACATCTGTCTGCCGATCTTTTCTCTCCTCACTGCACGGAAGATTGCACCCAAACGCTGACCCTAGTGTGCTTGATATAAATGTATTTATTAGAAATAGCGTTTGGCATGTTTTTTTTATTATTATGTCAAAAGCTTTCACGGTCCGCATGGACGCATCTTGCGGTCCGGAATCATACTTCGCCATCCGCCATTTGCGAACGGTCGCAAATACGTGACATAGGTCACATTTTCAGGTCGAAAAATCCGGAATTCCGGATTAATCCGGAAAAATCACATCCCTGAGTTATAAATACTATATTCTTAGAACAGTGTCTGATAGGCTGTGGGCTTGGGTATTACAATATACAGTGCTGCTTGAAAGTTTGTGAACCCTTTAGAATTTAATATATTTCTGCATAAATACGAACCAAAAGATCATTCAGATTTTCCTTAAAGTAGTCAAAGAGAACCCAGTTGATAGTGGACTCATAGACATTAACATTAGCCAATGTGAGAAAGGCCTTTATTTGCCGAGAAGCTACCCTGGGGTCCTTTGCAATCTTGCAGACTATTACACGTCTTGCTTTTGAAGTGATTTGTGTTATCCTCCCCGGGAGTGGTACACCAACAATGTGTACAAATGGAGGAAATTCAAGACCAATCTCACTGTCCAACCTTGTGTAACCTTTCCCCGTCTGATGAGCAACAGCAACTCTTTTCTTGAGGTCCTCCGAGATCTCCTTTGTGGAAGTGAATCATGGCATGAACAAACATGATCAGACTTTAATAGATCAATGTTCTTAAATAAAACAGGGCACACATCGACACCTGCTAGTCAGCCCACTGAATGAAAACACCTCTAAACAAATGGACTCTACTTTTGCCTTGAAATTAGCTGCTAATTCTAGAGATTAACGTATTTTTGTCACTCACAGATATGCAATATTGAATCATTTTCCAGAATAAATTAAAGATAATCGAATCAAACGAATGAGACAAAAACGTATACTTTAGATTTTCACAAGTCCTGAAAGTTGACAAAAACAATGTTTTTTTTTCTTTTTACAAATGTGTCTAAAAAAATAGTAGGTACAAATGTTTTTTTTAAGAGTTGCTTTAATAATTTCTTAAAAAAAAAATAATTACAATCAAATTGTATACAAAGAGCTAACATTTAGAACAGAAAGGGGGGGAAAAAAATAAAAATTCATATCTAAATAAAAGACGACACAATCAAACAAACAAAATCAACAGACAAATCCAAAAATTACATTTAAAAATCTAATCTCATTTAGTCCTGAAGTCCAGCATTTTCAGGGTGTTATATGCTTGTGTTAGGACTTTCTTCCATATGAAGACACTGCCTGAGTTTGCCATTCTCCTGAAAACACAGAAAGAGATTCGATAACATCCCTGAACAGCAAGTCATTAGTTTAAATCCTAACACATTCATGCTCCCAGTATGGGGGTGATTTAATGCTAAGAGAGATGCTTCTACTTCTAACTTCTAATTGAATCAGCTAAAAAAATAGTTTACATCTGAATTAATGAAAACAAATAGAACATCTATAATAAAAACTAGTTAAAACCCAATTATCAGTAAAAACTGCAACCAAGCACAACAGTTTTTGCCTTGCTCCTTTGGTACAAAAATCATGTACACAAACGTTTCCAAGTTCTGCATATTATGGCTCTGATGGTTGATTCCAAACTTTGGTGCATATAAATTAATGATTAAATATGATCTTTAGGAAGAAAAACAGTGTGGAAAACATAGATATAAGTATGTCTCTATGAAAAGACTATTTAAACTGTATAGACCATTTCAAGCGCTATTCGGCGGCTTAAGGAAGTGACGTCGTTGGTCCCAGGAAGTTTCCGGTTAATGATCCAGCGCATTGAAAACAATGGCGAGAAGCGCTTTATGAACAGTGGGATTGCGGTCAAATATATACAATCCTCCTGTTTAAATGTGTAATTTAAAATTAGATTCTTGTCGTTCGGTGGTTGTGTGCTTCCCCTGGGCCGGAACTAACATTATGAGACGCGTTTTACGGTATATTTCCGAGAAATGCACCCGAGTTGCGGCAGTGAAGGAGAAGGCTGGATAACAACAAGCAACTCTAGGATATTACAGCGAACATTTCGATTCAGGCAAGTAAATGTCGTTTTTAATTAATCTGATTATATGTATATCTTTACGTTAACTCTTCAAGTATGATGCCGTATAATTTAAAGTAGCATTTTGTCATTGTTTACATATGCAGCTTGCCTTTTGATTCGTGTGTAACGTTAGTGAAAAAAGGCAAGTTTTTTTATTTCTGTTTTATTGCTAAGTGTTATGTGGGCTATAACTAAGTTCATATTAGTCGTCTAGTTATCTTGTCAGTTGACAAAAGCAGTGAGTAACATGAAAGTAAACTTGAACGTGGTATTGTGTAACAGTTATCAGCAGTAGTTAACAAAAGGTAATGTTAATGGTGAATATTTTTTCCATCACATAAGCTTTGGTAATGTTAATTCCAACATATACTGACGTATTAAGCAATAATAGCATTATTTTTTTTTAAATATTGTGCATTATATTAAATTGTTTTTCTACTTTTATCCTTGGGTGTCTACAGATGATGGCTCTCCTAAGGACATCTGATCATATGAACACCCAGATGTGTTTGAGAACTTGAGTGTAGTATTCACTAATTCAGTGTAGTACTTAAAGCTACTGATGACCAGGCCAGATACAGACTGCTGCTTTTGACATTTGTTCCCCCTTTGTACTCCATTTCAGTTCAAATGTTGTTTCAGTTGTTGTTGTTTCATTTGTTGAAGCATTTATGTTCATGCAAATATTTACATATCAATACATGTGTTGGAAATAAAAACAGTTGAAAGTGAGAGAATGTTCTTTGTCCAAACTTTTGACCAGTACTGTATATAAACAAAGTATTTCTTTATGTGTTTGAAAAAAGTATTTTATGTTCATTAACATGATTTATTATTTAAATGATTTTTTGTTATAAATGTGTTATGCAAAGCTGAATTGGCATCAGCCTTTACATTACACCAGTATTCAGTTTCATTATATATATTTATTACACGGCTCTTTAGAATGCTTGATTCTGATTGGTCAGTTGAGACATTTGCAGGTTCGTTCTTTTCAAATAATCACCGCTCCAAAGTAATAACACATAGCCGGTACTACTTGTATGTTTAAAATCCCTCCGTGCCAACAAAGATTACCGTTTGGCGCCATCTTGTGACAAACACTGGACAACCACAATTAACAATGGAAAATTTCGACATTAATCTATTTAAATTGTATGGGGCTCCGTAATATGGTCTTACTAACGTACATAGTTTGAATGTTAGTACTATATCGTTTCGCGGAAGGATAAAAATGTTAATTTAAAACAAATATGCCAATAAAAGGTTTCAAATTCATATTCATGTCCAGTTTTTTTCCTTATGTGGCAAGTAGCCGTGTAATAAGCGGGATAATGTACAGGCAGCCTGTAGTTATCGCAGAAATAAGCCCCTTCACTGATCACACTGTCGGGGCTTATTTCTGCGATAACTACCGGCTGCCTGTACATTATCCCTTACATAATGTGTGGGTGTGTACAGTAAATACGTGCATAAAAACATTTATGAATGCTGTATGTAGTGTGTTTGTGCGGGCATTTATTAATCTGCAGATATACAGGTTAATGTATAACACGGTAGCCTGCATTGAATTACGTTCGTCTTGTTTATTTGTGATCACATGATGACTCGGAGCATTCATACCCTCTTCTTGCACTGTTCCACAGCAACAAACACGACCAAACCAAACACATTTTGAAATGAATTCAATACGTAATAACAGCATCGAGCGCTTATTTTAATAGCATACATTTAGTGTTGTATTGAAACAACATGTATTGTGAAAAGTAATATTCTAATGAAAACAAATATTTAAACAGAAGTACAGACTGACCACGCAATGCAAGTTAATTAATCACGAACAACCTCTCCGGATATCTTAGGAACAAAACATGAAGTAAGTTGCACTGTCTTTCTTCAGACTGCTGGCATCCATTGTACGAATAAATGTTCGCCACATTTCCGTTCTCATCCATGTGATATGCTTTTAGCAATCTCCCATGTACACACACGCAGCATCGATTAGATAATGAGCAGCTTTTTAACTTAATTGTAGCGTTTTCGCTAGATTTTAAAAGAATGTGCTCGCATTGTCAGATCGGAGAAATAGCGCTACCGGAAATGCTTCAGGACCGGACATGCGCAGTAGGGCTCCAACGCGCTTGTTATTGTTTACGTCCTTGAAATGGTCTATAGCGGGACTACAGCTGCCAATTTAGTTGTTATGATTTTCAATATTTAAACACAAGCAATGTTCTCTGCCTTTGACTGTTAAGTGTAAAAGCAGAGACTGTATACTGACCTCTTGCAGTTTGGTGATCTCTTTTTTCAGTTTGACCAGGTACTCAATCTTCTGCTTGGGGTTCTGATGACCCAACAGTTTCCCATTCTCCTCGGTCAGATGGTCCACCTGCTTTCTCAGAACCTCGATTTCCTGCAAGACACCACCAGGGTTCAAATGAAGGAGTTTACATTTGCAAGTAAATGCAACGTTCACTAAGTTTCCTCACTTTTGAGAATTGAGAGCAACTTAAACTACTATATCAGCTTATAATAAGTGCTGTCAATTGAAGAAGAAAAAAAAAAACACTTAAATTAGTCCCACCTAATATTGAGGTTTTTAGATACTTTTTAGTACTTTTATATTGCAATAATTTCACATTCAATCTTCAATTTAATGTGGAAACAACATACAGACAGTATATAATTAATATATATTATTTATATTATATATTTTTATTATTTTTTATGACTGAAGTTGCGTATTACTGATACCAATATTACTGATATCTCTAGGAAATATTTTTTTTCTTAATATTTAACCATTCGATTATACTGTAGTGTTGAATGGCTATAGTCAGAGCTATACATTAACATTTATTAGACTTTAAAAAAAAATTGTGTTTATGTGAAGATTGTTTTAAAATTAACTTACTATTTACCTGTGCCCTTCAGCAAGTAGGAAATACACAGTGTTTGATAATTTTGTTCCATTTCTAAGTTAAATATGGATAAAACAAAAACAATAACTTTTGTAGCTTTGTTTTGTAGCTTTGATTAATAGACATCACAGCAGAAGGGTTAGGTTATTTGGCTGCTATTACTTTAAGAGCTGCTGCTGAACGTGACGTGGATTTGACTCACATCACTTTAATATGAAATGATACAGGCTACAGCGTGTGCTCCAGCATTTGTGTGTGCAATTAAAGCATGCATGCTACGAGCGCAGTATAACGGCTGACAGAACAGGTAAATCTGTTTTTTTTTTTTCTTCTGACATATGGCTTTTTTGCACATAGCACTGGTGCTACAGAGGTTGAAAGTTGTGTAGCACAGGCCAAACAGTTGTAGCACAAGTGAGGTGTGGACGATATGGCAAAAATACCATATCACATTTTTTTTTTTTTCAGGAATATTACAGTTCATGATTTTATCATGATTCTTTGTCATGTTGGCTTTACTATTTACTAATAATTTCCCTATTGTGTAAAAAAAAAAAAAAAAAAAGCCTTTCTTTTTTATTTAGTTTAGTTATCTTAAATGGCAGACATTTAGGCCAAAGTGGGTGAAGATAAAATATCTATCTATCTATCTATCTATCTATCTATCTATCTATCTATCTATCTATCTATCTATC